>NW_003852508.1:939109-1051174 GCF_000181295.1 Otolemur garnettii | reverse complement strand
GATATATATGTATATACACACATAGAGGGCAAGGCATACACAGACAGTTATATATATATATATATACACACATACATAGAGGGTGCCAAAAAGTGTACACACATTTTAAGAAAGGAAAAATCTGTATTAAAATAATAATACTCAGTTTATACTGATAACATTTGTTATCTTGTATTTTGTATCCTTTCCTGTAATTGCAGAAGTCAACCACTAATTTGAGTATTACACATTCTCATAAGGGGTGTGTGTGTGTGTGTGTGTGTGTGTGTAGTATGTGTAAAGAACTTACAGGAAATTGGCTCACATGATTATGGAGACAGACAAGTCAAAAATCTGCAGGGTGGGCAGCAGCCTGGGCCTCAGAGCAGAGTCAGTCCTTGGTTCAAGGTTGAAGGCCGTGAACTGTAGGATTTCTTCCTGCTCTTGGGAAAACGGGAGGGGTCCATCTTTTTCTTCTACTCAGGCCTTCAGCTACTGGATGAGGCTTACTCACATCCTGGAGGGCAATATGTTTTACTTATAGTCCTCTGATTTATTAGAAGCCAATTTTATCTAAAAACCCTTTGCAGAAACATCCAGACTAATGTTTACTCAAATATCTGGGCTATGTGGCCCAAAGAAGTCGATACATAAAAATCACCTGCATAGATGGGACCCTGGTTTCGAGAGGAGGGGTGGGACAGGGGCCTGGATTATTCTTTGTTAAAACGGGATGGGACAGTGAAGGCAGGGCCGCATGCTGGTCAGTGGCTGACTGTGGTGCAGAGAGTCTGTGAAAGTTCTCTTCAGAGCACTTCAATTTTCTTGTAAAGTAGGAAGCAAGGTCATCTGAGGAGAGTGAATGCGGGGAACAGGTCTTAAGAGTTTGAGAGAAGGACAGAAAGTGTGCGTTAGTTGTCCCGGAATGTAGAAGAGTGAGTGGGGAAGGTTAATGGTTACCGGGCAGGATTCAGGATCACCCCGGGTTTGAGACCCTTAATTTTAAGTGAGGTTAACAGGCAGTCTGGTGTATTTTTCTCCATCCAGGTTCAGCTGCACTTCTGTGTGGAGAAGGCAGAGTGTCACACTAGTGGAGTTTGGTTTTGCCCTTGAACTCTGTGGAGAATGAGAAGAACAAGATGGGAAGGAGAGAGATAAGGGGGGAGGATGATGATTGGCTGTGGATTTGAAGCTGGGAAACAGGCTGGTCACTCAGGGGCGGAAGGGCTGGGAGAAGGTGGGGGTATCGAAAGGCCCCAGTGGCGCCCATTCCCGTTGCTGCCACACCTGCAGCCACTTGCATTCCTGACCTCAGTGATGTGGGCACTTTCCCTAAAATAGCACAGGTAGGGTTTTGTTACATGAAGCTGAAAGAATTCTGTCAATTTTGGCAAAAACTATAAAGAGGAAAAAAAAAAGGTGAGTACTTACCTGGCCAAATGTCTAGTGGTCAGTCAGGTGTTTCAGCTCTCACAATGTTTCAGAATTATGATCAAAGTGTATAATTTTTAAAAATGCCCATTTCCCACTCCTGAGGATCTGATCCAGTTGGTGAGGAAAGAGGACACTGGTTTCAGAACGCCCTGTATGCTCACCCTGGGCTGAGAACTGTAGTTGGAAACCCTCTCAACTGAAATCTTTATGACAGTTGCAAATTATTTATATGCTGCAAGTTAACCTTTGAACTAAGTGATCAGTTATTGTTTGGATTATGTCTTCATGCAACTGGGCTATTTGTGGGGGAAGGTACGTGTTCAGATTTCCCCTGGATAGCTTTTATAGCTCCAGCAACCGGCCGTGGGTAGGCCGGCGTGGACTGTGCGGGTCCATTCTGCCGCTCCTCCTCACCCCCAACCCCCACACGTGTGATGGCTGCCACTCTCCAGGAGCTGGCTGTGGGGCTTTTATTGGTGTTATTGTTTGTTTTATGTTTATTATGGTGAGTATATTGGTTTTAGATTTATGGTTCAATGGTTTTATACTTTATGGTAGATGAATACTTTATTGCAAATTAAGTCTCCTTAAATAATCAGTGTGTTAAGGATGCCCCCTTTAATAGGAATTTATTAGCACAGCAGTGGAAAATACTGGAAAGAGCTTTGATCTGCCTGTCAGCAGAGCTGTGCTCCAGTTCTGTTCCCACCATTTCTCAGCCCTGAAATTCTAGGCCAGCTCCTCATCCTCTCTGCCTCAGAGTCCTCCTCTGTAAAATGAGGGGCCCGGATTGGTGCTCCAGGGTTTGTTGCAATGCGAATACTCTATGACTGAAAAAAAGTTTCTTTTATTTTTTTTCCAAATTATTTTTCAGATTTAGAGGTGTGATATGATTTGGTTTCAGAGTGGTCTGCTGGTCTCATCTATGATTTGCAATGTGAGGATGTTCCTTCTCTCTCTCTTACACACACACACACACACACACACACACAAATGTAACTGAGAAAACGAAATGATAATGAGGGAGAGAGGAATGCTGAGAACATTGGGGCTTGCTCCACTGCAGAAAGGAAGGAGCAAGCCCTGTTGGTCCCTGTTGTGCTGGGAAGACTTGAGAAGGTGGCGGCACCTGACTCAGTGTGCACTAGGAGGAGCTGGATCTCAGTTTTTAGGGAGACTAGGGCTTTCCTGTGAGTGTTCAGCTGGGTTTGGGGCCTGAAGGTGGAGGCCTGGGCAGAGGTGTGGAGTTGGGGAAGTTCCAAGTTACATTTGGAGGAAGGGAAAACTGATCAGTTGGCCTTGAGGAGCAGAAGAAAAGGCTGGAACTTCAGCAGGTATGGACGCTGACCTATGGGGCAGCACTCGATGTTGCTGTGAAGTGAAATAGATGGAGTACATCAAGTTTCCACGTTATTTTTTATGAAATGTTGAATAATTAAATTTTGTGGTGAGTGGAGACAGGCGGGGACTAAAAAATCTTTAGGAAAAGATGGAATATAAAATTGAGTTTGTGCATCCCTGGAGGCCATGCAGAGGTTAGTGTGCTGGTCATCAGCTTCTGGGCTCTCAACTTATATGGACTTTATTGATCTTTTTTCTAAAATTGATAGTCCAAGGACATGTGTGGGTGCCGAGAGTCGTTCTTACCTCATCTTTCACCGTCTTTAGACTCCCACTGAAAATCTCTACTTGGGGAGAAAAGTGAAGAGTCAAATATTTGCGTTTGTCACAATGTTTTCAATCAAGGCACCCTACTGTCCTTTCCCATAGATTTCTTGAAGGGATTACATTCCAATGAACTTTACTTTTAAGGTTTAATAATAAAACATTAAAATGGGCAATGCATTTTTTGTTTGGCTCAACTGATGAGTATAAAATAATGAGTATCTAACTTAATGATGATTTAGCCCAGAAGTATATTTTTAACAGAGTACCACAGTCACATGCTTAAAAGAAAATTTCAGTTTTAATACTCATAATATTGTTGCAGAGATGAATTATGGGGTGATCTATAAAAGAATGGTATGTAGATAATAATCCTGTGCAACTAATCTCATAGGTTGTGGTTAAATTGGAAAATCTATCAGGAATTAGAACCATTCCAAGATAGGTGATTTTTTTTTTACTGAGAGCTCAGCTTTGTTTAGTATGGTTTGTTATAGTTTTATTTGGTTCTTTTAATGGTTAATTCAAACAGGTTATGCCTAAAATTAGAAAAACTTGGCTCATTGCAGTGTCTCACAATCCTAGCTCTCTGGGAGGCTGAGGCAGGCAGATCACTTGAGCTCAGGAGTTTGAGACCAGCCTGAGCAAGAGCAAGACCCCATCTCTACTAAAAATGAAAAATTACAGAGGTGTAGTGGTACGTGCCTGTAGTCCCAGCTACTCAGGAGACTGAGGCAAGAGGATTGCTCTAGCCCAAGAGTTTGAGGTTGCAGTGAGCTATGATGATGCCATGGCACGCTACCCAGGGTGACAGAGTGAGACTGTCGCCCCCCCCTCCAAAAAAAATTTGAAAGACTTTTGAATTCAAGGTTAGCTACCTGCCAACATATAATCTTAGATAAATTACTTAACTGATCTGGGTCTCAATTTTTTCATAAGTACATTGAAGGCAATAAGAAACTACCTCATAGGCTCGGCGCTTGTGGCTCAAGTGGCTAAGGCGCCAGCCACATACACCTAAGGTGGCGGGTTCGAATCCCCAGCCCGGGCCCGCCAAACAACAATGATGGCTGCAACCAAAAAATGGCCAGGTGTTGTGGCAAGCGCCTGTAGTCCCAGCTACTTGGGAGGCTGAGGCAGGAGACTCACTTGAGCCCAGGAGTTGGAGGTTGCTGTGAGCTGTGATGCCATGTCATTCTACCCAGGGGGATAGCTTGAGGCTCCGTCTCAAAAAAAAAAAAAAAAAAAAAGAAACTGCCTTATAGTTTTGATATAAGGAATAAATGAAATCATACACGTGAAATGCATAGTACATTTTCAGGTACACAGAAAGCTCTCAGTGAATGTTTTGTCGTCTCTATCTCATTATATGTGAATAACTCGGGTTGTTTGTGGACCAGTCATTAAGTTAAAGGTGACTGTAAAAGTAGCCTCTCTTGGAAAACTATTACCTTAAAGGTGAAAATATTAATGTTTTAATAAACTAAATATTAGAAATGCAACAAAAGAGTAAATTACAAAAGAATCGCTCCTCAAAATATAAATAATACCTCTTTATTCACCTCTGTTTTAGATTTTTGCCCATTGTTTATGTGTCCCTATCTATCTCTCTATCTGCTAATTAGAAACAACTGGAAAACATACATTATTTGCTAGTAGTTTTTTTTTTTGGCCAGGGCTGGTTTGAACCCACCAACTCCATGTCCATATGGAGCCGGCACCCTACTCCTTTGAGCCACAGGCGACACCCATTATCTGCTAATAGTTATAGCAGCAAATAATGAAGTGGGTAGAGTAGATATTTGGGAAGAAAAAATGCTGCAAGATATTTAGGTTAATTTTGTTGATAAGATTAATGAATAAAAGTTACCTAAATGCTGATTGGAGGGATTTGAACTTTTATGGGCATAATGACCATGAAAAATGGTTTCCTCACAAGAAGAGTAAGACTCTAATACTGTATCGATTTGTGCCGTAGCCAACAGCTGGTAGCCTTGGGTCATTGCATCATTTAAGCAAGGTTGCAAATGCATTATGAAAACAGTGAAGTAACCTATTTCCTTATTTATTTGTATTTTGTTTTTTCCAGCTAATTCCACCCAGGTATTGATAATTTATTGTCTTAATTTCCACAGATATAAATTATTATCAGCATTACAAAAATGGTAGAATTTTAAGGAGCTAGTTGTTTGTTTAATGTAACATTGAGCATTAAATCTATAATTGGAAACAAGTCAGAAGAGCCAACAGTATGATCACTCGTGAATTGGTATATTCTCACATCATGTCAGAAATAATTTTAATCCATCTCTAATGACTCCTTTAGGCTTCTGTAGATTTACAAATAATTGTTTTAGATAAAAGAAAGTGACAACTATAATATAATTATTAGTGCACTAAAAAAAAAAAAACAAAACTACTATAGTAGGTTTTGAACTCTAATTAGGATAATTACCATACCGTGTGACTTTCCATAAGCTGAATGTGTATGTTCTGTGCTATCATTTATAACAGTTTTAGCAAACTAAAGAAATTTTCACATTTGCAAATTTGGAAGGCGGTTCAGAATCTCAACTTTGGAACATGCTTGTCTTTCTCATTTCCTGCCTCCCTCAAAAACCCTGCATTTCTGCTCACCGTGGAATATGCATAGGAGTGAACGGTTTGAAGAGAGTACTGTACACAGTTCACACAAGGTCTTCTTGGGAAGATGGGACTACATCTTCAACCATATGGAGTGCTGAAATTTGGGGGAACAAACCCAAATGGTAATCTGAAGTCTTATTTAGGAAACAAAACTTGTAAGACTAGAAATAGACCAACTCCTAAATACAGTATATTCTGGTTTATGTGCATTCTGGTGTAAAACACATGTCACTAAGCAGGGCTTTAGGTGGTCAGCAAAGGGAAGGCATAGTTTGTGCCCATCCTTCTGCAATCTGATTAAACTCTTCTAGTTCGATAATTTCGAGTCTTTTCTGCCATAGTAACAAATCTGTACTTACATATTTTTTTGATATTGTCAATCCCTTTTAGAAAATAAGTGTTCATTTTAAGACATTTCCTCCCCCACCAAGCTTTATTAAGGTCTGATTGGCAAATAATAAATTTTATGTACTTAGGGTAATATGTATAACACTTGGTGTTTTGATATACGTGTACTTCGTGTAATGATTCCCAGAACGAACATAATTAACATATCCATCCCCTTACATAGTTAACATTTTCTTTTGTAGTGAGAACTTCCAGGATCTACTCTTTTAGCAAATTTTAAGTATACGATACATTCTTAGTAGTACAGCCACCGAGGTCTACAGCTGATCTTTAGAACTTACTCATCTCATTACTGAATGTTTGCACCCTTTCCCTAGCATCTCCCCTGTTCTCCACACTTCAGCTTCTGGCAGCCACCATTCTGTTCTCTGTTTCTTTAAGTTCAACTGTCTTAGATGCTGCATAAAAATGATACCATGCAACGTTTGTCTGTCTTTGTCTGGCTTCATTCACCTAGCATAATGTCCCCCAAGTTCATGCATGTTGTTGCATATGGCAGTATTTCCTTTAAGTCTGAATAATATTCTATTATAATCTCTTTAACCATTTGTCCATTGATGGGTACTTAGGTTGTATCCAAATATCTTGTCTTTTGTGAACAATGTTGCAGTGAACATTTTAGTACAGATATCTTTTGAAGATACTGACTTCATCTCCTTTGGGTATATACCTAGTTAGTGGGATTGCTGGATCATATGGTAGTTCTATTTTTAATTTCTTGAGGAGCCTCCGCACTGTTTTACATAACGGTTGTACCAATTTACATTCTCACCAACAGTGTGCAAGAGTTCTCTTTTCTCCACACCCTCCCCAATACTGATTATCTTTTGTCTTTTGATCATAGCCAATCTAACAGGTGTGAGGGGACGTACCAGAATGCTGTTGATCACATTTCCTTGTGATTGGTGATATTGAGTTCCTTTTCATGTACCTCTTGACCATTTTATGGTTTTATACAAATATCTATTATAGTTCTTTGCCCATTTTTTAGTTGGGTTATTTGTTTTTTACTACTGAGCTGTATGAGTGCCTTATATATTTGGGGTATTAACCTCTTATATGATACATGTTTTGCAAATATTTTCTCTCAGTCTTTAGGCCTTTCATCTTGTGGATGTTTCCCTTTGTTGTACAGAAGCCTTTTGGTTTCATGCACTCTCATTTGTTTATTTTCACTTTTGTTGCCTGTGCTTTTGGTGTCATATCTGAAAAATCATTGCCAAGACCAATGTCAAGGAGTTTTTCCTCTATGTTTCCTTCTTGGCGTTTTACAGTTTCAGGCCTTATGTTTGAGTCTTTAATCCATTTTAAATTGATTTTTATGTGTGGTGTTAGATAAGGGTTTAATTTCATTCTTGTGCGTGTAGATATCCAGGTTTACCAACACCATTTATTGATGAGACTCTACATTTCCCATGTGTATTCTTGGCACAGTTGTCAAAGATTAACTGATCAAAATGCTCTATGTGTGGGTTTATTTCTGGGCTTTCTACTCTGTTCCATTGGACCATGATTCTATTTTTATGTAAGCATTTTTGATTGTGAATTCAGAAATCTTATTTCCACATTTCAGTTCTAAATATTATCGTATAAAAATTCTCTGAAGTATTGATTCTCAGGCTTAACAACTTGAAATAAATTTGTGAACTCCTGTTGTAATTTTTATATTTTCCCCCCAAATGATCCATGTTACCCGTGATATGCTGCTATGATAGAGTGCAAAGAATATTTAAAAAGAAGTTTGGAAAACAGGGTTTCAGTCTCTGGACTTCTGGAGTGATATACTTCTCAGTAGTTAGCTATTTTATATTAATGCAAATGATTTAACAACTCTGAGCCATAGTATTTGTCCATAAAATAAAGAATTTTGTATTTAAGCTCTAAGATCCATTCTAGGTCTAAATTTCCATTTCCATAAAAGTCCAACATGCCATGCTCTTATTATATTTTTCTTATAAATAATTTATCTATTAGCTTCTTTGCTAGTTCTTATAACTTGACATACTGCTGTTTTTTCTTGCTGGTCATTTCTTTGATTTCTGATGCAGTTAATGGAGAGGAACACATTGAAATTTATTTTTGCAAGATAGTGTAAAAAGTACAGATATTTAGAGATGTAAGCAGTCACAAACAGCATGCAGACCATCCATTAAAAGTGAGAAAAGTGATGGTCAGAAGTGTTCAGGGATTAGGTTTTGGTTTAGTGGAAGATTTATTAACTCAGAAATTGGCAGATTGATGACCTCTGGCATTTTGTCATGCATGTCTCCTCGTAGCTGTGACATCAACTATAATATTTCTACCATTATGTAATCACTAGTTTGCCACATTTCAGAATGCATCTTTCATCCTGGTGAGCTACAGTGGACCCAGATTTGTGTAGCCAGCTTTTCCCCTTGTCCTAGAGTGTAAAGCTGCCCAGGCTGGGTAGGCATCCTAAGCATTCTTCCCCCTTCCTCTTCCCACGGTGCATCAGAGGCCCAGGGTGCTTGGTGAGCTTCTGGGTCAACCATTGTTCATCAACAAAACCTGCCTTGGGTGTGGCATCCTGGAAACCACAGTCAGGATTGTCTGAGGTCCCCGGTGAGAAGCAGTGTGTTGGAAGGAGCAGTAACCAAAGACGTTGCCTTTTTCCAGATGAGTGACATCGATCTCTCAGCTTCAGTAGGCCTTAGAATTTTGAAATCTAATTATCCTGATAGTTATTAGGACAGCAGTAATCCTGTGATATCACTATTAGAAACAGTAGTGTGGTTCAAACATGATTCCATTTGATCCTCTCCTCGATGAGGAATGAGGCATGAGTTGTTACATCCTTTCTACAGATGTGCAATTTGAAGATGGACGCTAACTTGCCACATTTGCACAGTGAGCTACTGTGTGTGCTCTTTGCCTGCTTCTTGCATTTTAAAATAAAAGAAGGGGGAAAAAGAAGTACATTTATTGAGTATTTCCTGTGTGCCAAATATCTTGCTAGGTGCTTTGGTATATTATGTTCTTAAATATTACATAAATAAATAAATTCAAAGAATACGGAACACTCTTGTAACAATGGGAAATAGATTATTGTCCCTGTTTTATAGATGGGGAAACCACCGAGGTTTAGAGAAGTTAGGAGAGATGTTTCCGGGCTATATAGTTAATGACTATGTGAGACTTGAACTCAGTTTGTTGAACTAAGGTAACAAATGAATTTTACCTGAAGCATTAGCTTTAATCAGTTGAGGGTAGTTGTCTGCAGCAGCATAGAGGATCCCAGGGGTGTGTCTGGGCTCACTGGGAAAAAGCATCTCATTCAACTAGTGACCTTTTATCACAGGAGGGAGAGGGAGGCAGCCCTCCAGCCATTTATTTCTTATCCTTGAAATGGGCACTCTCTAATGTTCCTTTCAACTCCATAAGCCTCTTACTCTAGGTAAGCATAGGATTGTGTCTTAGCCTCCATATCTCTGGAACAGAGCCTGAGACAGAGGCTTGGGTAGAAGGAGTCTGATTGGGAAGCCACCTCAGGGAGCAGGAGCAGAGGCTGGGAAGGAGGACAAGCCAACACAGGGTGTGTTGTGGAGGTGGCAAGCTTCACGGCCTGTGTCTGAGGACTGCCCTGTGGGAGGATCAAAGGGGTCAGAGCGCTGAAGCACAGGCTCCCATGCCATGCTGATGAAGGCAGCTCTCCTCTGCATGACAGGGTGGCATGTGTGGGAACATTCAGGGGTTTGGGAGGGGGTCTCCTCTGCTCTATATCTAGGAAGCTCAGAGATAGAGAAGCCAGCTATGCGGATCAGAGGGGAGGTGCTGTGGGGGCCTGGGTCCCCAGGATCTGCACTCAGGGCAGTTGTCTCAAGAAAAATCTCAGACTCAGTGATCTCAGGTGAAATAACCGATGGGAACCTGTGGGAGGCTTATGCTGTAACTAGCAGCATCTTAAGTGCAACCAGCAAGTTGCAGCCCTGGCCATTCTCCTGGTGATCTCTTTTTTTTTCAATCAAAAATCATAAATCATGTCGACAGCATAATACATAAACTTAATTCGAGTTATTCAAAGCAAGGTGCTCAGAGTAATCATTAACAGTCAGAAGAAGGGAAACAAAGCAAAGGAAAGGAAAATCATGCTGCCATGTTCGTGCAGGCACACCGCATGGTTACAACACAGACCTTACAAATTGGGGATGAACTTGCCTCACTCACTTCAGTGTTTTCTGTCTATGCCTGGGCAGGAATCAGGCAATGGTAATCGCTGGTTGCTAGGCATTCTGTTCTCCACCACCGGATAACAATCAGGCCGTCTGTGGCACTTGGGGCGGGGGGGTGGGGGGCAGTGCAGGATCCTGGACTGTGGTCAATGGGGTCCCCAGAATTGTAGCCCTGAGCCTGCTGGGTGCCAGACGTCCTGTGTAGACCACCAGGCTATTGCTAGCCTGGAGGAGTTTGAGGAACTTGGATGTGGTCACCAAGTCCTTCAGAAATGCTTGGCCTAAACTACACTCCAGACCTGATTCCCAGGAGGCGCTGCAAAGTTGCACCTAACTGACCCTCATAAGGGCCTGCACTGAACTCGGTTAGTCCAGTGAAGGCTGGGAGGATGCTGAAATGTCCCCTCTGGGACCTGGATTGTAGGTGATCTCTGTAACTCTGACAGGCCTGGGAGAACTCCACGAACCTTCTAAAGGTTGTGTGTATGCTAGAGAAGTACTAATGGCATCAATCTCAACTATTTACTGCACTTTCCCTCTATCTTTTTTCTATAAGAAAAGTGGGCTATAAATATCAATCTGTAAGAGACTAAGCATGTTGGGAATTAATCCTATTTTCTTGAGTACCTACGAGGGGCCTGCCTCTATGCTAGACTCTTTGAAGCCCATGATCTCGCTCAATCCTAAACACAGCATGGTGAAGTTGCTGTTACTCCCCTGCCTTGCACAAAGGAAACTGGGTTCGGGGCCTAACTGAATGGCTCAGGCTGGCCTTGCAGAGCAGTGGAGCTGAAACTCAAACATGCCCACAGCTATATCCTAAGCCCATATTCTTTTAATTCTGCTGTTTTTTTGGCTTTCTGGCAAAACAAAAAAGGTTTGGCTAGTGCTTCAGCTCTCACCCGGGGACTCTATGAGATGAACTCACTTTTGGGACCCAGGCTTGTCACCACCCTCCAAGTGAGTCCACCGGAGGTCTGGCTGGGCTCCACAGCCAGTGCTGGAAATCCCCTCTGCGTGTCACACACAGAGATGCCTTTCTGAGCCCACGATTCTTGAAACTGACTGAGTAAGCACAATCTGAATTGAAGTTTCTTAGAAACTGCACATTTCTTTTTTTGTGATGGCTAGAGGGGCATATTTTCTCGAGTAGTCAAAACCATAAAGATGAAACAGCATGTTCAAAGTTACAAAGAAAATTAGTGTCAACTTCACTGAGTCACAGTGGTCTCCTTTATGAAATAAAGATGTGGATTTCGTGATCTCTAAGGTCCTTTCCTAGCTAAATTGTACGATGCAGAGTCTACACTGAAACGGGCAGTGAGGTGCTAGAGGGCAGGGGCTCGTTTCAGCGTTTGTTTTCTCAGCGTTTGGCGGGATCTGTGTTTGCCACAGGCCAGCAGATGCAGAGCTGGCGGGTCCCTGAGCCGCATTCCCTTCCTGTACACCCCGACAGCTCTTCTGGTGCCAGCACCTATACATTCTGCTTCCAAAACAAACCCTGAGTTTAAAAAAATGTGTAGGTGTTCATTTCTGGTTTAGCATGAAGGACCTGAAATCAGTGCATTTTCTTCCTTAGGTTTATATGTATGGTGAGATTTAGAGCTAATTGTGAAAATAAAAGATGTGCCCTGTTACAGACTTTTCATCAGTCAGCCACCTCTGTTTTTGAAGAACAGAACTCTTCTGAAACTCTGAAATCATCTCACTAGACATAAAACTCAAACTGCCTGCCCTTTGTAGACCAAGAATGAATGCTTTCCATTAAGAATAAGAGGGAAAAAAAAAAAGGAAGAAAAAGAATGAAAATGAATTTGTATATGAAGTAGAAATACAGGCCCTGGGCACTACTACAGAAGCTGGATGCTCCATCCCGTGGTCACTTGCTGCAAAACCATCAGTTCCAAAGCACACAGGGTGAGCAAGTGATGTAACTGCTTAGCACAGGGGTCAGCAAACTGTTGCCTGCAGGCCAAGTCTAGCCCCCTGCCTGTGCCTCTTTTTGTTTGATACATAAGCTAGCTAGGAATTTATTATTATATTTTAAACTCTGTGCATGAGAACTATATGGAAATTTTGTTCCCCTCTTATTATATCCATACTTATATAATACAGGGTGGAGGTAAAGTTTGTGTGCAATTTAAAATAGCTTAACACAGTACATTGCACACGAACTTTATGGACACCCTGTATGATTTGATTCATTCCACAAATTTAAAATTTTTACTATTCAGCTCTTTGCACAAAAAGGATGCCGGTTCCTGGTTAAGAAGAAAAGAGACCAGACGCTAGGAGGACTCCGAGGGCTGTGGGAGAGATTTTGAGGAAAGCGAAGGGTGTTACATACCAAATGGAAGAAGCAAAAGGTCTTTCACTAATCACTTGAAGCACACGCATCTTTTAAGGACTGGCTAGCTTCCCCCTACACCAGCATGGAGTTATTTATGTTAAAACACACACCTGTACACACGTGAGTGGACACACACACATGCACACACTGCGCACATGCACACACCTCGCAGTTGGCCTGCTATGAGGGATACGTAGCCTTGAGCCCAAATCCCAAATCCCAGGTCTGTCATGAATTTTCCACGTGATTTGGCAGGTTACTTCCCCCCTGGCATCACCATAGGTCTTCAGGACTCTCCATGTCCTGAAATTGCTGTGGAACATGTGGTTTCTCGCTTCTCGGGCATCCCTGGTTTCCACACTGCTGCTCACATGATCCTTCATGATTTTGGAAACCCCCTGCAGGTACATAGACTCAGTCTTCAGCTCCCTGCTCTCCTTTCTTTACACTTCCCCTCAAAGATCTTCTGCCTCCTTAAATCTGAACAACTCACTCCTCTGCCCCGAACTCTGCGGGGGCTTTGGGTCACGGTGACAAGGTGATTGTCAGAGCACAGAGGCCTTTAAGTCAGGGGCGGCTCCATCCCCACCCACCTAACCTTCAGGCTTCTGGTCACGCCATCTTCCCAGAGAGTGGCCTTGCTCAACTGCCAGTCTGCTCTGTCCAGGCTTCCCTCCCACTTGCCTGTGTCATCTCTCTGCTCACCTTTGCTGAACCAGCAACTTCTAGTTCATCAGCTCTCTGTGTGACTTGGCCCCTGCCTATTAAACATTATTTGAACATTGTTTAAAATTTCACAGACTACCCTGCAGATTTTAAAAATCTTATTTTTTGGCTAGACACAGTGACTCATGCCAGTAATCCTAGCACTCTGGGAGGCTGAGGTAGGAGGATAAGGTCAGGAATTTGAGACCGATCTGAGCAAAGCAAGACCCCATCTCTACTAAAAATAGAAAAATTAGCCAGGTGCAGTGGTGTGTACTTGTAGTCCCAGCTACTCTGGAGGCTGAGGAAGGAGGATTGCTTGAGCCCAGGAGTTTGAGGTTGCTGTGAGTTAGGCTGAGGCTGTGGCTCCCTGACCTAGGTAAAAGAGTGAGGCCCTGTCTCAAAAAAAATTATATTTTTTAATGTCATACATCCACAAATAATGTCACAAATATTTCAATATTAAAGTCAAGGTATCCTACACTTTGTGTGAGTGTGTGGGGGGGCTTTTTGTAACTAATCTCGTCGCTCCCTTGTTTCAGACTTCCTGTGGCTGGCTTCCTACTGGGGAGAGAAGGCACAGCCTGCCGGGGACACATCCCCTCACAGAAGCTTCTTCCCATTCTTTCACGGCCTTTGTGCATGGGGTACCAGCCACACTGGCCCCTTTGTTCCTTGGACATACCAAGCTGGCTCCCTTTTGCACCTTCCTCTTTTGACTAAGGATCAGCCCCCACATTCTCCCAGTGGGCTCCTGTGTGTCATGCAAAATGAGGCACAGGTGTCACCTCCTCAGAAAGATCTCTCCCCCCCACCCTTTCTAAATCTATCCTAGCACTCTGTGAAATGAATCCATTTCATCTTCTTTTTCAACTACTTATCCCAGTCTGAAAGTGTCTGGCCCAGGTATCTGTGTACTGATTCTTGTCTGTTTGCTGCGACAGAGGCTGGGAGGCCCGTAAGTTGTCCCGCATGTGTTCACTCCTTCTGAGCGTCGGAGCAAACCTCGGTCCACGTGGTCAGTGCAGGGAACACGCTGCTGTTCCTCACGGTGAACACGGGTCTCGGCGGGACAGGTTACATGCTTGGCTTTCAAAGAAAGTCCCTGTGTGCTTGGGTCATAAAGAGAGGAAGCCGTGTTAATGCCCAAGCAGGAGGGGCTGGCGTGACACTCCATTTTAGCACAATGCCTCAGAGTTCCGCAAGGACAGAGCTATTTGTAACTTTGAAATTGAAAACAAACCTGGATAGTATTTAGCATTCCAAATTGATATTTGGCATTCATTTTTGTCTTTGAAAAATCACTATTAATATTTGTATAAGAAATTCCTGTCGGTCTTCCCAAATCTGAGTCTATTGTTTTCATTTTTAAAAACAATGTTAACTATTTAGAGAGAATTGTGGTAGCTTCTGAGTACGAGTCTTCGTTTTGAATATTTAGCAAAGAAGAACATTTTAAGCAATGGGGAACCTTATCGTTTGACACTTACTTTGTCAAAGCTACTTTTAGTTTTTCCAGACTGTTAATTGTGTGTATGTGCACCTGCTATCTGTAAATTTTCACAATTTTCTTCTCCTCCTTTAACTTCTAGCACGAGTACAATAAGCATAGTGAACTATCAGAGTACTCGTCATCCCTGACTGGGAAACCTAGTGCGGGTGTTCAGGAACAAGGCATTGACGGCTACTGTTAAAGTGTAGAAGTTGCTCAGATTGTACTTTCTCCATACATGGCAAGATAAATTATAATAAAAATTATGTATTCAATTTGACCCTATATCTGTGTATAGGGTTAAAGGTTCAGTCATATATATAGACTTAGGTATGTTGAAAAAGACATTCGGTTTTGCAGTTTCTCTTCAAATACTGTAGTATGTCATTTCATACAGAGAACATTAGGGAAGAATATTCTCTCCTCCAGTCCCGTTCTGTATCTCTTACCACCGACCTCAGGGCTACATAATATCCCATATGTCTTTGCTCATTACCAGTATATTTTAAAGTCATTAGAACTCCATGGGTGGCAGAGACACGTCGGAGAGCAGCTCATAATTAATATAAACCTCTCAGGGGGACTTCAGAGTTTAGCTTGATGTACACATACACATACCTACACACACACACAACTTATTTTAACAGAAAGTTGGACAAGGTATTTAATTATGAAAAGATAATCCAAAGTATGGAGCCCTGTGTGTAAGTCACTTCCCTTACATAATTTTTCACCTGATTTCAGATGTGTACCGCTCGGGATCTAGCTAGATCAGTGATTTGCTTATAGAATCTGGAAACTTTTACGGTACTTTAAGATTCTTTTTCTGGTATACATCATGGATCAGGTAGTGGCATCTGCTGGCAATGAGTGATATTGCCTTCCAATTCTATAGGTAGACTGTCGTCACAGTACATCCCTGGAAATTAGATGCATAGTGCTATTTTTTTTTTAAGAATAAACATATACATAAAAAGATAAATAATAAAACAGAGTGGCAGTGATAATTGACATGTTGGCTCATATGTGACATGGGAAGGAAGAAGTCGAACTTCTATTGAGAACTGCTGGATGCCTGTGTGCTGTTCTGTTCTACCAGAGAGCTTAAAAGTTCACAGAGGTGGAGAAGCATGCCCAGGTTTACAGGCTGTGAAGCCAGGGCTCAAAGCAAAATCTGATCCTGCAGTAGTTAGGATGTCCTAGTTTTTAAGGCAGAAAAGAAAAGGCTATCTGGACAAGGATTTGGACGGTAATAAGGACTCTCGTACACCCTCAGTGCTCTTGTTACTGCTTCAGTTTTTCTGAAAGGCAGTTCTCCCACATGTATCAAAAGCCTTGACACATGGATGCCATTTGACTAAGCAATTTCAATTCTAGTAATTTATCCTTGGAAATAATCATAGAGGTGTTTGAGGACTATTAATGTATGTGGTTATGTGGTTATTTCATTTATATATATGCATGTTGTAAATTACAGCATTTGTTATAATAGTGAAAACTAAATAATCTAAATAGGAATCAGTATCAAAGGGTTGTTGACGTAGATTATGGTAAATCCCTAAAATGGAATTACAGTCATCCATTAAAAATATATTGTACTGAAATATTTAGTGGAATGAAAAATGTTTATACCATATTATTAAGTAATGGAACAGCTTTCTATTTCTCTGAGCCATTTTCCTGAATAAAAGTCTGTATGTGTGTACATATATATATATGTATGTATGTGAATTGTGTGGGTTTATAAGAAACATATACCAAAATCCCAACAGTGGTTTTCTCCGAGAGATAAGATGACAGATCACATTTACTTTCTTCTTTTCCTCATCGCTATTTTATAAATTATCTACAATGAAAACATGTTACTTTAAAAATTTAAAATAGCTTATATTTTAAGAAAAGATTTAAGAGTCAGGTCAGAGGAAGCAACCGTGGATGCAGAATGAAGAGAAGATCCGGTGAGAACAGAACCGGAGACCGGAGAGGGAAGAGTCCCTGCGGCAGGAACTTAAGGGCAAGTTGTGGCTCAACAGCAAGAAGATGCCGCCGTCGGCAGGAGGACGGTGTCCTGGGCTGAGGTGGAGGGAAGTCACGAGGCACACAAGGGACAGGTCGCATCCTGGATGCCCACACGGGAGGATCTCTCTAGCCACGGGCCTGCAGAGTGGCCCCAGGATTACATCACCTTTGCTTAGATATTGGAGGACTTGGAAAAGAGCAAAACAGGCATAGGACTGATGCTGGGTGGTGGTAAGCCCAGGGTAGAAGGAGAAGCAGGGTCAAGTCAGTATTGGGTTACTAAATGACAGTCCCCGAACTTCCTGCCTTCATTTCCCCTTGACAAGGTGCAGACAAGCTTGGTTCTCTTTCCTGCAACCACATTAAAGAATCAGAGAGTCATTTGACTGCTGATAGCTGGGGCACAATGTACTGAGCATTGCTTCAGGGTATTAGTGCACTTGGAATAAGTTGGGAAATAGACAAGTGAAACTAAACTAACATAAACTAACAGATGGAACCAATGTCTTCTTTTTTTACTTAATATTCTCCTAGGAAGCAAAGGTGATTAAATTTGTTCCTTTGACTTCAAATGTCATTAAATGGAGATCATTTGCGATATTCACATGTTTTAAGCCAGGCATCCTCAAACTATGGCCTGTGGGCCACACGCAGCCCGCCTAGGACATTTATCCGGCCCACTGGGTGTTTTTGCCACCACTGCCTGTCCTGCTTAGCAGCCAACTTGTCCCGGGGCCCTCAGTCTGGCCCTCCAATGGTCTGAGGGAGAGTGAACTGGCCCCCTGTTTAAAAAGTTTGAGGACCCCTGTTTTAAGCCCTTGAAAGGTTAGGGTTCTAAAGGTTTCGAAGGAAAGAGACTGTTGGAATTGGGTCAGTAGATCTGGATCAGGGGTGTCTAACCTGTGGCCCATGGGCGGCATGCTGATTTTGTGAGGACTTTATTTGCTTATCTGTGGTGTCAGATATCAGGAAAAGTATGCACAGACTTTTTATTTTTGCTAATCAGCTTTCCTTAGAGGTTGTGTATTTACTGTATGGCCTAAGACAACTCTTATTCTTCCAATGTGTGGCATAAAACAAAAAAGATTGGCCACTCTTCAATGGATCCTGTTTGCTGCTGTGCTGACTGAGGTCTCAGTTCTTTTCTTATAAAGTGAGAGAAAGGTGGAGTATCCTCTTGGCCTCCAAACTTCCTGACTGTCTGCACCTAAAACTTGACTCTAGTTTTCATGTCTGTGCCTTCTTTCTTATCTACCCAGCCCCAGCTCCCAAGCAAAACAGCCTCCAAGGGCAAAGTCAATCTCAGATGGTGAGACTGAGGGGAGAGCAGTCTCCTTTTGCTCTTCCTGGACTATCCTTATAGACTGTGCCGCTAAAAAGCTAGGAGCGTTCAGCATTGATTTATTCATCTACTTATTCCTTCAAGAACCCCTGGACACCTGGTTGTATGCCAGACATTGTGCGTGTTTCAGGAAAACAAAAATTTTATAAGGTGCCTCACCTGGAGGGTTTTCAGTCCCCTAAAGATTTTGAACTTCCTCTCTCTTCTCTTACCCCTTCTTCCCACCTTGCGTCTAATAAAAAAATATTTTTTATGGCAGTTGATTAAACATATGAATGATATGGAGGTAGAAAAATACTGGAAACTGGCCTGGTGCAGGAGGCAGACTCCAAGTCAGGCAATTACAAACTTCTGTCAAAACAGCTGGAACAGGGTGATAGTGCGTGAACCATTGAAACACAGCCACGTGAACATACCTGACCCCATGTGTCTTATCTTTTTTCCAGGAGTCACTGCAGTTTCAGTTACCCAGCTGCAGGGGCTGATTAATAAGTCACCACATCTACTGTACAGATAGTCCTGAGATCCATCTATTTATTTCTGTCCCCACCGTTTCTCCCTCAATCCTGTTGGCCATCATCATTTATCTGGATTACTATAGCACCTTCTCTCCCTGCCCCCTTCAAGTCTGTAATATTTTCTACTTTATTGCCAGAGTAATCTTTCTGAGATGCAAATCCGATGATGATGTTTCTCCTCTGCTTTTAATTTTTTTTTTTTTTGAGACAAGGTCTTACTCTATCACCCTGAGATTTAGTGCCATGGTGTCATAGCTTACAGCAACCTCAAACTCTTGGCCTCCAGCTATCATCATGCCTTGGTTTCATGAGTAGCTGGGACTATAGGCACTGGTCATAACACCTGGCTAATTTTTCTATTTTTAGTAGATATGGAGTCTCATTTTGCTTAGTCTCAAACTCTTGAGCTAAGGCAATCTTCCCACCTCGGCCTCCCAGAGTGTTAGGATTATAAGTATGAGCCACCACACCCATTCTTTTTTAAAAAAATTATTTCTTATTTTTTATTGATTGATTGATTTAAACAGAGTCCCAGTCTGTTACCCTGGGTACAGTGCCATGGTATCATAGCTCACTCTAAAAATTCAGAGATAAAATATTACCAGAAACATAACCCACAATAACATCTATTGTTTCTATTAAATCAACACAGTACAGATGCATTTAAGATCAATACTTGAGTCTTCACAGCTATTGCAACCAACTGGATGCAAAATATATTTTCATATGTTCTATAAATGAGTGGTGATAACACACAGGAAGGACAGTGCCTCTTGCTTGAGTCCCCATGCAATTCCTTAGACTGATTTTTCTTGTGGTAAAACAAAACCAGCTATACGCTATTCTTTTAAAGTAACCCTAAAGGGCTGCCTTTAAATAACAACAGAAGCTCAGGGATCAACTGGGAGACCTAAGCTGCATTATTATTTACCTTTTTGTGTTGCAGAATTACTATAGTATCCTACATGAGGGTACATCCTACAATTTTAACAAAAGACCTGGCTATACTGATTTAAGATAGGAATTTTTTTTCGCCCCTCCAAAATACCTACTTCTTTCTTTTAAATTCAACTTAAATCCAGCAAGAGGATTTAAATATATTTGAAAATTTTAGTAGAGAAAAATTTCCCTTAATATCAAATCGATTAAAAAACATGCATTGAATGGTTGACTCTGGGGCTTTTGCTAAACTGGCCATGAATGCTGAAACCATCTGTTTTTCTGGACGTTGTCAGGGTGAGTGTGGCAGAGGCAGCTGTTTGCAAAGGGACGTTTTAGATGATGAACCAGCCCATTGTTTCTAAGCAATTCACTTGCATTCAGAGGCTCTACCCAAGCGTACTATAGAGCAATCAAAATCAAACTATTGTTTGTACCAATCATATTGATCTGAAAAGATCGTGGTGGGATGACCCCATTGTAGATGCAAATAGTTGTTCTGAGCAGCTGTATGCTGGCCAATATGTACCTCAGTAGGAAACAGACTTGGAAGCTAGAGGGCTCTCTGCACCCTACCGGGGGAGGAAAAAAAGATTATACCAGATTGAACTGCAGTTTAAGGGGACTGGAGGGAATGAAGGCACAGGTCTGTTGGTATTAGTGGCAATTTTCTTTCACGACAAAATTGTTGAAATTAACTCTATGGTGGTAAAACTATTTTTATATCAAAGCTCTCTGCAAACTATAAATGTAGAATCTCAAGAAAATTAGATAATGACTTTGCTTTAGTTTCAAATGTCAAGTCCTGACTCATTCTGCAAATTAGAAAATGCACAATCTTAGTTTATCTAGAATTATTCATGCACTGTTTGAAGTTTTATAATTTATTTACAACTCAGAAAAATGTAGAAACAATCTGGATATTGTAATATTTGCATGGATATTAAAAAAGGATGTTTTTGTCTCTTCAGAGAGCAAATGGAAGCACACAAAATGGAAATTAGACTGTTTCTTTTTTTGAATAACTTGAATGCTGTATTTTATCCATTAACATTTAAGCTTTTGGGTTGTCCTTGTCACTTCATTGCATGCATGCTAATATCGTCTCATATAAAATTTAATCTGTTGAACTAAATGAAGGAATTAGTATTTGAAAGACATCTTTCATTAAGCAATTAACGAATCTCTCCAACAAATCTACAAAAGCATATGTGTTTATATTTAATAATTATTTGTGTGATCAGCCAGTTATAGCACATGCATACATTTAGTTTTAGTCGTGTTATTACTACACCTAAACGTATTGTCATTATACTATAAAACCCTAATGAAAATGTGGTTTAATCTGGTTATTTGCTAAGGAATATATACATCTCTCATATACTGACTTTTGAAAGTGTTCTGTAGCTCAGAATTCTCTTGAGTAGAAATCTTTAGATGGGGATGGAATTTTGCTTCATATAACAGTGAATACAGAAGTAACAGAGTAAAGTTAAGACGATTCATAGATTTGTGGACTATACCTAAAAAAGGGCTCAATGCCATATGTGCCTATTTTTATTGTCACATGTGGGGGCCAGGGTAAGACTTGGAGTGTTTCCTAAGAAAATAAAAGAAAAAAATCTTATCTTAGTTTTCCACAGTTCCCATTGCTTAAATAATTATTTCTGAGCAAGACTTTGGTTAGCAAACTACCCCGCTTCACTTGAATATGTTCAGTCGTCATTGTGTTGCTGTGATTCCGGCAAGGGGCTGAGCCCACGGAGCATTTAAATCTGACTAAATCAGTCAGATTTAGTCCGTCGCTAGGTTGACAGGCTTATGTAATGTGAAAGAAAAAGAATTAAAACAATTTTTCTATTAAATCTCTGATTTCTACTTGAACTGATGATAGGCATGGACAATTTGATATTTCATAGAATGGTTATGAAATATCTGTAAAATGTTATTTCAAACTTCTTATTTTATTCATAAAAGAGATAATAGACAATATTTCATCCCTCTACCACTCAGTAGGTTGTATTTCCCCTCTTCTTTTAGGGGAGTGAGTCCAATCACAATGAAAAAACAAAACAGTCAATATAAAAGAGTTGTTCTAAAAAGTAATTTCCAGGTTTATTCCTGATATGTTTAAACTGGCCAAATTTCCCATGCCTATCTATACATGGTGAGTGGTATTCTCAAAGATAACCTAAGCTGCCACTGTGACATATCAACCAACAAAGAATAATGACGTAAAGCTCATAATACTTTACTTATTATTGGATTTTACTTTGTACTCATTGGGAAGTTCAACTTTTTTGTATGGAAAGAAAAAATTTTCTGCTCCAAACTGAAATGAAAAAATGTGGCAGGATGCAGTGGCTTACGCCTGTAATCCTGGCACTCGGGCAGTCAGAGGTTGGTGGATCACTTGAGCTCAGGAGTTTAAGACCAGCCTGAGCAAGAGTAAGACTCTATGTTGTCTAAAAATAGAAAATATAGCTGGGCATTGTGGTGGTCACCTGTAGTCCTAGCTTCTGGGATGCTAATAAGGCAAGCAGATTGCCTGAGCCTCAGAGTTTCAGGATGCTGTGAACTATGACGCCATGAGCTCTTGCCTGGGACCCCAGAGTGAGACTCTGTCTCAAAAAAAAAAAAAAGAAAAAATTGTATGTTTTATGGGCTTAATTGTGTCCCTCCGCTCCTGAATTTATACAGTGAAGTCCTAACCCTCAGTAATTCAGAATGTGGCTATATTTGGAGATAGGGTCTTTTAAAGAGGTTATTGAAATTAAACACAGCCAAATGGGTGGGTCCTAATCCAAATGATGGGTATCCTTATATGAAAAGGAAATTTGGACCCACACAGAGAAACGTCACAGATCCATGCTCACAGAGGAGAGGCCCAATGAGGACTTAGTGAGAAGACAAGACAAGCAGAAGCAGAGAGGTCTCAGAAGAAATCAAACCTGCCTGTACCTTGATCTTGGACTTTAAGCCCCTATACCCAGGAGAAAATGGATTTCTATCATTTAAGCTGCCCAGTCTATGGGAGTTTGTATGGAAGCGCTAGCAAATTGAGACAGTATGCAAGGCCTTGTTGTGATTTAGTTTGTTTTTCTTTAATTCTCACAACCTTTTGAGATAGGTTTTTATATTTTAGTACAGATGAGGAAATGGAGGGTTAAACAGGCTCAATTTTGCTTGAGGGTCCCACAACTGATGACTGGGAAAGTTGGTTCTGAATCCCTGTGTCTGGGTCTCCAAATCCTCCTCACCTCCATGCCATCCTTTGTCTCAACTAAGGAAAGAAGCATCAATGTCACTCAGAAAGAATTTCAAAATTAAATTAAAAAAATATAAAGTCTCATTGATTTGGTGACTCCTTCCCTGCAGCTCACAACTAATTAATGTCGAAATCAGTTAGGAAATACAGAGCCTCCTAAACAAACCTAATTATTTTTAGCATTCTTCTTTTTATAAGGTGAAAGAACAAATCCTTATGATTGTCCAAGAGCCCTCTGGGAAACCCCAGAGATGGTTTCTCTGAAACATTGAAAAAAATGTCTAAAAATGACCTCCTTATAAAAATCTGCACTCGAATATTTAGCGCAGCACAATTCACAATTACGAAGATGTGAAAACAACCCAAATGCCCACCAATAAATGAATGGATTAATAAAATGTGGTATATGCATGCTGTGAAGTACTACTCACCCATCTTTTGTGACAACCTGGATACCAGTCTTCTAAGTGAAATGTTATGAGAGTGGAGAAACAAACAAATGTACTCAAAATCAAGTTGAAATTAATTGACCAACACTTAGGCACATATGGAAATCAATCTCAATGAATTCAAGCTCAGGGGAGGGGAAGTTAAATCCACACCAGTTGGGTACAGTGCATACTATCTGGGTGAAGGGCACACTCATGACTTTGACTCAATCTACATAAAAAACAAAGCATGTAAACAAAACATATACCTCCTAATATTTTGAAATTTGTAAAAATGTAAGAATTTCTTTTAGCTAATCTAGCTTCTGATTGGGAAGGCAAAATCAAGAGTTGTCAGTGGAAATCTGATCCTTTGTGTAAAGAGGATCGTAGATGCCTGGGAAGAAAGACTGGTGTAGGCTTCCCCACTTATTACTCAAAGCAATACAGTCTTTTCAAGTAAACATAGAACCCTAGCATCTGGGAATGAGAAACTTTTTAAATAATCAAAGACATGACAAAGTATACAAAAAGCATGACAATTTTTATGACAAAGGAGGATTCCTATGATTGTAAGGAAAAAAGTTCTTTGCAGCTTTTGATAAAGAGTAGACTAAAATCTCTAAGACCAATGTGACATTTTACAGAGAATATAAAATTCAAATTCAATATTCAATATTCAATATTTTAGAGTAAAGCATTCTTGAAGTCTTTTTTCCTTAAGAATAACCCGTTCAGAATTAGTGCTTCTTTTCAATCTTATTATGTGCAGTCATTATAAATTAGGCAATAAAGTTTACTTTTTACAAAATTCCTATATTTTTTTAGACGTATTCAAAATATATCCTTACTATTTTATTTTAAATTTGGTAATAAATACTTAGAGCAAAACTTTTATGTTCAATAAACAAAACACATTTCATACCTTGCATAAACAACCTATTTCTCTACCACTACTACATCTAATATATTCTTGATTATCTATATTAATTGTAATTTTTAACTAAAGTGAATTTATTTCTCAGAAAGAACCATGAGGTAAGTAGTCATGAATGATCTATCACGTGGAAGCATTTTTACAGACTATCCAAGATCATAACAAAGACTTTCTATTAATTAACTCGGTGTAATATTTTTTCAGGGTCTTAACATTAATTAAAGATCGTAGGAAATTAGATTTAAATTAACATATTACAGATCATACTTTCTGTTTTCATAAAATGTTTTTCAGAATTATAATTCAACTTAGTTGAACACATACATAATTTTCTGTTTTTCATAATCATAGATTTTATATGAGGAAAATAGTAACCTGATTAGTAAATCAGTGAAAAAAGTTTATGGAGTTTATATTAATTAGTCTCTTTGTTGAGAGACTAATTACTAAAGAAGCTTGCTGAGATTTTGATTGGGATTGTGTTCAATCTACATATCAAGTTGGATATGTACATATCAATTGACATCTTAACAATAGTGAGTCTTCCAATTCACAAATATAGAATATATCTACATTTATTCAAATCTTTAGTTTTTTCAAAGATTTATAGTTTTCTACATATATTACATATGTTTTGTTAAATTTATAACAAGTATTTCTTTCTTTTTTTTCTTTTGGTACCATTGTAAATGGTATTGTAGTTTTCAGTTCACACTCCAAAGATCAGTACTGGTAAATACAGATGTAATTAATTTTTGTTAATCTTATATCCTTAACTTGACATAACTGATCACTTGTTCAAGGATTTTTTTGTTGTTGTTGTTCAGTTCTCTGGTATTTGTACATGGGAAATCGTGTCATCTACAAACAAAGATGTGTTTATTTCTTCCATGTTCTCTGTATCTCCCCATCTACATAGTTTTTATTTTATTTTCTAGCTTAGAATTCCAGCCCCATGGAATATGGGAGTGTTGAGAGAGATATCCTTTCCTTCTTCTTTGTCTTAGGGGGAAAGCACCCAATCTTTCACTATTAAGCATTATTAAATATACGTGTTTTTATAGATGTTCTTTGTGAAGTTGAGGAAGTTCCTCTTAGTACTAGTTTCCTGAGAATCTTATCTTAATGGATGCTGCCAAATGCTTTTTTTTACATCAATTGATCTGATCATTTTCTTCTTTTCTCTACTGATGTGGTGAATTACATTAATTGATTTTCAAATATTGAACCAGCCTTGAATACCTGGAATAAATCCCACTTAGTTGCAGTGTACAATTGTTGGATTTTATTCACTGGTATTTTGTTGAGGATCTGTGCTTTTTTGTTCACAAGAGCCATTGGTCTGTCACTCTCCTTTCTTCTAAGATTTTTGTCCGATGTGGATATTAGAGGGAGGCTTGCCTCCTAGAATGAGGTAGGAATTGCTCTAGAAGAAATCATGGAAAATTGATGTTATTTCTTCCTTAAATAATTTAAATAATTTACAAGTAATATCAGGGCCTAGTGCTTTTTTTAGGGATCCAACTTATTGATTAACTTTTTTTAATAGGTATTGGCCTATTCAAATGATGTGTTTCTAAAGTTTTGGTGGTTTGTGTCTTTTAAGGAATTAGTACCTTTCATCTAGATTATGGAATTTGTGGGCATAGAAGTGTTCCTAGTATTCTTATATTATCCTTTTAATGTTTATTAGGATCTATAGTGATGGCCCCTCTTTATTTTCTAATATTAGTATATTGTATCTTCTCTTTTTTTGTTTTGTGGTTAGTCTGCTAGGGAATTATCAAATTTATTGATAGCTTCAGTGGATCTGCTTTTGGTTTTATTGATTTTATCTACTGTTTTCCTATTTTTAATTTTATTCATTCCTACTATAAATTATATTGTTTGTTCTGTTTGTCTACTTTTAAATTATTCTTCCTTCTCCAATTTCTTGAGGTAGACTGTTAGATGATTGATTATAGATCATTCTTCTTTTATAATATGTATATGCATTTAATGTTATAATTTTTCTTTTAAGTAATTACTACTTTCACTATATCCCGCAAATTTTGGTAAGTTGTATTTTAATTTTTACTTCAAAATATTTGCAGTTTCTCTCGGGACTTCTTTCTTGACTCATGTGTTATTCAGAAACTTGTTTAATCTTTGAATATGTAGAGATTTTCCAGCTTTCTTTTTGTTGTTGATTTTTGGCTTAATTCCACTGGGTTCTGAAAACACACTTTCTATGATTTCTTTCACATTTTTAAAGTGTATTTTACAGCCTATGACATGCTATATCTTGGTGAACATGGTGGGGATTAGGCAGCTGTCTGTCTACGTTCTTCGTTCTTGATGTGCTGATGCTGAAGAATGACCAGACCCACCAAAGAAAGGCTGATGTGAAACAGAAGGTTTATTGAGGAAGAGAAAGATAGATTTACAAAGCAAGATCAAGATCAAGATATAAGTTTAGAGAGAAAGGTACATTCACCATAGACAACAAATGGGCTTCCTTTGTCATGACAAAGGAAAAGGCTCTGATAATGGTCTGTTTTATATTGTCTGGATGGGGCCCTTCTCATGGTTCCACATTTGATGGACAGTGACGTGGTAATTTACTCTAAGTATTTTTCCAAATTCTACTAAACCTAGGCTGCCTGGCCCTGTTCCCTCCTTCCCCCAGGTGTGGTAGTTATTCTGAATAAGATTAAGCAGGCATCCTCAAACTATGGCCCGCCTAGGACATTTATCTGGCCCACCGGGTGTTTTTGCCGCCACTGCCTGTCCTGCTTAGCAGCCAACTTGTCCCGGGGCCTGCAGGCTGGCCCTCCAATGGTCTGAGGGACAGTGAACTGGCCCCCTGTTTAAAAAGTTTGAGGACCCCTGGATTAAGGTGTAGTAACATGAAGACAGCTCACCCTTGTCCTTCTCAGATGGAGCAGTTGTTCCCGGCAGCCCCAAGGCAGAGAGCCCATTTTGTCCTTTTTCCCTGGGCGAGCCAGAATTCTAACTCTCTACTTAACAAATATGTCATATGAGGCTGAGAAGAATACTTATTTTACTGTTGTTTCCTCTTCATTGTTCTTTCTTTCTTTATGTAGATCCATTTTTTAAGCCTGTATTGTTTTCCTTCTCCCTGAAGCTTTTTGTTTGTGTGTGTGTGTTTTTTTCTAACACTTCTTACAGAGAAGGTTATGAGTTTCTTGTTTTTATCTGAAAAAAAATCTTCATATTTCCTTCACTTTTGAAGGGTAGTTTTGATGGATATAAAATCCTAAGTTGGTGCTTTTCCTTTCAACACTTTTTTATTTTTATAATTAATTATTTTTTATTAAATCATAACTTTGTCCATTGATGCATTTATGGGGTTCAGGGCACTGCTCCAATATACAATGTGAAATGTTTACATCGAACCAAGTAACACATCCATCATAATTATACCCATTTCTAAATAGTTTTGAAATGTACCATTGCATCAGGCACATTAGCTGAGGTCCCCTCCGAATACCCTCTCTTCTCCCAAATTCTCTCTCCCCACCCATCTCTCTCCTCTTCCCTTCTACTTTATGGACTATAGTTTCAACACTTTAAATGCCTCAGTCCATTCTCCTTGTAGGAATGAAGAGATGTCTGCTATAATTGTTATCCTTGCTATTCCTTTTTTGTTCCTTTGGTTTCTTTCAAGATTTTCTCTGTCTTTTTTCTTTTCAGTTTGAATATGATAAATTGAAATATGGATATTCAAGGGAACTGCTTGGCATTCTTTGAGTTTTCTATATAAGTGGTTTGGTGTCTCTTATTAATTTGGAAAATTCTAAGACATTATTATATCAAATATATGTGTGTGTGTGTGTGTGTGTGTGTGTATAGTTTTAGTGTCTCTTTTCCTCTAGTATTCCAATGGTGCTTTTGGTACACAATTTGAAATTGTCCTACATTTCTTGAATGTTCTGTTCAGTTTTTTGTCATTCTTTTTTCTTTTGCATTTGTTTGATAAGTTTCTGTTGAATTATCTTCAAGCTCATCAATTCTTTCCTTGGCTGTGCTTAGCCCACTGATAATGCCATCAAAAGCATTCTTTATTTCTGTCACAGTATTTTTGATTTCTAGCTTTTCCTTTTGATGTTTTTTCTTAGAGTTTTCATTTCTGTGTTTGTATTATGCATCTTGCTTTTTGCCCGTTGCCTGCTTTTTTCATTAGGTCTTTTAAAATATTCACCACGGTTATTTTTAATTCTGTCTTATAATTAATTGTCTATAAACCAATAATATATTTCTTTTATTTTTAGAGACTTTATAGTGTATAATTTTAATAACTCTGGAGTTAGAAAAGTATTTCAGAATGAGATGTGAATTCTTTTTCAGTACTGATATGCAGAAACTTAAAGAACTTAGCTCCAGGTCAATAAACCTATGAGAAAGAGCTATTTGGTTTTCAGTGCAAATACTTATAAGACATACATTTGCAGATCTCTGTTCCTCCCATTCGTCAGACAGCTGTATCTTCTTGTGTAGCACCAGCCACATCCCTGAGGTACCATGGTGAAAGTGAAGGTGGGAATAAATGGCTTTGGTCATATTGGGTGCCTGGTCAACAGGGCTGCTTTTAACTCTGGCAAAGTGGATATTGTCACCATCATTGACCCCTTCCTTCATTGACCTCAACTATATGGTCTACATGTTCTAGTATGATTCCAACCATGGCAAATTCCATGGCACAGTCAAGGTTGAGAACAGGAAGCTTGTCATCAATGGAAATCCCATAACCATCTTCCAAGAACAAGATCCCACCAAAATCAAATGGGGTGAGGCAGGCACTGACTGTGTTGTAGAGTGTGCTGGCATATTCACTACCATGGAGAAGTCTGGGGTTCACCTACGGGTGGGTGCCAAAAGGGTCATTATCTGTGCCCCTTCTGCTGATGCTCCCATGTTTGTGATAGGTGTGAATCATGAGAATTATGAAAACAACCTCACCATTGTCAACAGTGCCTCCTGCATCACCAATGCTTAGTTCCCCTGGCCAACCAAGGTCATCCATGACAACTTTGGCATTGTGGAGGGACTCATGACCACAGTCTATACTGTTGCTGCTACCCAGAAGACTGTGGATGGCCCCTCTGGGAAAATGTGTTGTGATGGCTGCAGGGCTCTCTGGAACATCATCCCTGCCTCAATTGGTATAGCCAAGGCTGTGGGCAAGGTCATACCTGAGCTGAATGAGAAGCTCACTGGCATGGCCTTCCATGTCTCCACTGTCAACGGGTTGGTCGTGGACCTGACCTGTTGTTTGGAGAAGGCTGCCAAATATGATAATATCAAGAAGGTGGTGAAGCAGGCATCTAAGGGCCCCCTCAAGGGCATCCTGGATTATACTGAGCACCAGGTCATCTCCTCAGACTTCAAAAGTAACACCCATTCTTTCACCTTTGATGTTGGGGCTGGCAGTACCCTCAACAACCACTTTGTCAAACTCATTGCCTGGTATGACAATGAATTTGGCTATAGCAACAGGGTGATAGACCTTATAGCCCACATGGCCTCCAAGGAGTAAAAGCCCTGGGGCCACCAGCCCCAGCCAGAGCACGAGGGGAAGAGAGAGGCCCTCAGCTGCTCGGGTGCACCTGCCTCCTCAGTCCCCCAACTCACTGAGAATTTCCCTTAACACAGTTTTCACACCAGACTCCCCAAGAACTGGAGGGGTCTAGGGAGCCCCACCTTGTCATGTAACATCAATAAAGTTTCCTGTACTCAGCCCCACCAAAAAATATATTTGCTTAAACAGAAAGACTAACAAATCAATATCTCTGGTGTCTCTCACTTAATAAAGAATAATTCCTGTCTCTACACAAAAGAGATCAACAAATGATTAGAGCATCAGACCAAATTTTTGTTTATTGCTACTAATAAGTGGAAGATAACCTAACACCTAACTGTTATGTATAAACCAGGTAAGATCATACGAATCAAGTTGGCAAAAAATGCAAAACAAAACAAAAGTAGAAGAAAAACATAGAAGACTATAGTCAGCAAAGCTAAAATTTTGTTGCCTCCTGGAATTCCCCCTATTTCAAGATCCAAGAAAAGATAGATTTAAGTTAAGAACATAAGAGGTCTATTGTCAGGCAATGCAGTTTAATTGAGTCCTCAGACATCTTGATGGGAAGTCAGTACTTACAAAGTATAATTTTTGAAGAGATAAAAGTATGATTCTTATATGAATATGGAAAGAATATGCATTGAAATTTATTTAACTCTTTAATGAGGAAACTAACAGGATAAAAAAGCTGGATTTGTGTTTTATAGTTTTTCATGGCAAGCTGAGAGTCGTGGATTTGACTTAGTAAATCTTGTCACTTTTAAAGTGGGATTTTATGTGGCAAAAGTAGCCCAAATCAAACAGACCTGTCAGTATAGCTATTTGTTTTGGTTCTCTCTTTTCATTAAAAAGAAAAAACAAGATATTATTCAGGTCTGTCTTTATATTGAGGGATAAGTTTCTCTCTTTTTATTTAAAAGAAAAAAACAAGATATTTAAGTTTTTCTTTATATTAAGGGGTAATATTAAAGTGGCTCTTTTAAAATTGACTGATAAGAATATTTTTTATTTGCTATAGAATCACTAGCTTCTAGCTCTAGAATTTGTCTCCTGATTCACTAATTCATTTATTAAATACATTCTCATTTAGAGTTGAGTATTGCTCCAGGACACAGGGTGGAAAAAATAGATATGGCTTCTGTCCTTAGAGATGTTACAGTTTAGTGTTAAGTATTAATTACAAAGTTAAAACTAGCTTATCTATTATATTCTGTAGATGATTAGAATTAAAATATGAGATATGGATTTGGTATGATGAAAAGTGACTAATATTAAAGAAAGAAAACAAAATGTCATGAAGCTCCAGGAATTAAAAGAAAAACGTTCCAGATCATATTAGCTCTTGACTAAATAAAGACATTTGTTTGTGCCTTTTGTTTCTCTTGCCTCATGTTCCTTTTCCATTTCATCTGTTCATGTGTCTAGAGCATGTCATGACAGGTTGGGTGGAGCACCAAATATAGAAAAACACTTACCAGGCCATTGCAATAATTCTAATCTAACATTACTAGAAAAAGCTCAAGAAGTCACTGGTGTAGGATTTATATGGAGAACTTCTTATGGAAAGATAAAATCCAGATCTGTGTTTGTTTGTTTTTTTTGTGCAACCAAAGTATGTGTTTATTTTCATAATAGGGATACACGAAGAGTTTTTGATAAATTAACTCATTTTTCTAAACATCTTGATTCTCCACTGATAATTATTATTTAGTGTTGTCAGAAGCAAAGGGACATTTACTGCCCTCCCCCTCAAAAGTATGTAAGATAATACTTAGGGTATAGAAGACAATATTTTTAAAAATCTTAAAATTAGACCGAATAAAAATTCCTAGTTTTCAGCATGTTTTATAACATATTTTAGCATTGTAGGGAAGGAAAAACAATTTGACCTTTCTCATTCACCCAAGCACTACAGACAGATGCAGGAGAGCTGACTTTAGTATGATCATGTAGCTTTCCCCTGTTCCTGAAGTTTTCCCCAGGATCCCATCTACAGGCTCCAGAGCAAGTGGGGTGTCCCAGATTCCATGCTTGTTGCCAGAGCTGTAGTGGGGTAACTATAATTTTCTCTCTACCCTTTCTGAGTTCTTAGCAGGGATCCCCTTGTAATAAAAGATAGATTAAATAAGAGAAAAACAGACATTTATTAACCTGTATAACTCACATGTACGTGGGAGTAAATCTCAAAGAGGTGGCTTTAAATTCAGGTTTAAGTATCATGTTCAACTGAAACAAAGAAAGAAGAGTGTTGGGGGACTAGGTATAGGGAGGTGACCAGGAAAAGGAAAAGCACGATGTACTAAGATGAGGTTTGTCATGTGTATTTAAGTAGGTGCTCTTCCCCTTGATAAGAGTCTGTAGTGATTCAGTCATCCCTCTTCTCCTGGTACAGGGTTGGGGGCGGGGAACATTACAAATGGAGATTTCTTTAAGGGAGTTAATTTTTCTTACCAAAGAGTAATTTCTACTCTATTTTTAGAGTTTTTCCTATGTCTGTAATTTCTCAAAATAACCCTGTGCCAACAGGGCGTATGTTGGCATGGCACGCTCTGGTGCCCTACAGCATAGTGTATTCATTTTAAAATAAACATACAAATATTGAGGGAATATTCAATTTTTATAGAGAGGGAACTTGTTGAGACAAGTTTGAACACTGGTCTAGGGAACCTGTTGGTTTAAAATATTAACCCTATTCCTTTTTCTTGGCAAATGCCAAACTTGATGTATAATACTGACCAACTGAATAACTTAATATTCAGGTAAAACTTACACTTATGTTTTATTTAAAAAAATACTTATAGTGGCAAGTATTTAATGTTACTTATATTTTCTCCTAGTAAAAAGTTATGTTACTAAATGAAGGAGTATGTCCAACCAGTCAGTCAGTAATACTTGGAAGAATCTATACAAGACCTAATAGTATTACTGTTTTCAGATGAAGAGGGTCTGGCCACCTGTCACTGTTGGCCAATATGGAGACGGGGATAGGGCCACCAAACTTTGTCAGAAAGCCAGCGATTCGGAAGAACGGTGAGAGTAGACTTTCCAAGACTATTTTGTTCTTCCATTTCCAAAATCACAGTTTTATACAAAAAAGCAAGAACCGTACTAACCCTTATCATACTAACAACAATAAATAATGTAACCCATGACTCAAAATAAACAATAATTGACATAACCCTTGACCCCAAACAGTGTTTCTAATTTAAAAGTTAATTTCGTAAATCAATTGCCCTAAACTACTCAAGAGACACACTTTTAGGTTAAAGCTGAGTTTACAAAACAACAAGCACGGGATGCATGAGGTAAAGGTAGCATAGGACCCAAAGTGGCCAGACCAGCTGTGTCCATAGGACCTAAACTGGCCCACCAGGTGTGTCACGTCGGCCCTAGCCTGACTGACTCCATCTGATTCTCACTACACGTGTTCTCATTACCAGTAAAACTTTTGCTGAGTATCTAGTATGTTTTAGGTGCTGGACTCAGGCACCTAGGAGATACGTTATGGTTTGAATATTTATGTCTCTTCCAGTATTCATGTTGAAATTTATGATCACCAGTGCAACAAAATTAAGAGATGTGGCATTTGGGAGGTGATTGGGTTGTAAATGGATGAATGACCTTATGAAAGAGCTTGAGAACTAGCCAGGCCCTTTTTGCCCTTTTGTCTCTTGTGCCAAGTTGTTGCCAGGGATTTCTTTCTATGCTGAGTCCTCTTTGGTCTTGGGGTTCAAAGAATGAAACCATGGACCATGTCAATTAGCAATAAGACAGAATTTATTGACAGGGAAAGACTGATAAGCAAAAGAGGAGGAAGAGAAAGAGGGAAACCATAACCTGTGGCAGGGGAGGGGAGAATTCAAGTAGGAGGTCCCTCATGTCTTCAATTTAACTGATGGGGGTTAACTGCTGCTATTCCTATCTTGCAGGCAGGGGTTCCCTACTCAAGGAAGAATCTCTAAGAACTCAGGCTACTTAGTTTATGACCTTGCTAGAGACCAAAGGGTGCAGCCTGGAAAGGGGCCTATTTGTGCCAAGACTTGGGGGTCTGTGATGAGACTGATTATCTGAGTTTATCAAGGTCTAGAAAATGGGGGTCCCTGTGCAGCTCTGAGTGGGGGAACCCTGTTATCAATGTGAGGACACAACATTACAGGCACTACTTAGAAGCAGAAAGCAGGCCCTCACCATATACCAAACTTGCTGGGGCCTTGATCTTGGGACTTCCCAGGTCCAGAATAGTGAGAAAATAAATTTGGTTTTTATGAATTACACCATCTCAGATATTCTGTTACAGAAGCATTACTGGACTAGGGTCAGATCCCGTGGTAAAGACAGATAGGGTCTCTGTCTTCATGCACACACACAGTCTAATGTGTATGTTACACAGATGAATCTGTGGTGACTATTATGAGGATCAAATCTGTCATTATTTGTAATGTTCTCACTACACTGCCTGAGCACACAGTAAGGATAAGTAGTTATGCATTAAATGAATAAATGCACATACACCATGATGCAAAAGTACAGAGTATGATGGGAAAGTATAATGGGAGCGGTGAGCCTGAGCTTCCCTGAAGAAGTCACTTTTAACTTGAGATCTTAAAGCCTTGGGGGAATTTCCAGGCACTTTCCACAGCACCAGGCCTGTGACAGCATTCACAGGCAGCCTGGCTTTCTAGGTGTGACTTGAGAGTCAGTAAATAGTAGCACATAGCAGAGAAGACCTGCTATATGCATGTGGGCCTGATTGGAGATCAAGTCCTTTGCAAATCCAGCTTACTAGTTGTTGCATTTATGTGCTATGGGGAGGAAATTCCCATGAAGCATTATTGAATCCTCTAATAGGTGAGTCCTCATCCAATGCCCCTACTTACACATCAGAAGCCACTTTGAGGCTCGGTGCCTGTGGCTCAAGTGGCTAAGGTGCCAGCCACATACACCTAAAGTGGCAGATTCGAATACAGCCCGGCCGCCAAACAACAATGACAGCTGCAACCAAAAAAATAGCCGGGCATTGTGGTGGGTGCCTGTGGTCCCAGCTACTTCAGAGGCTGAGGCAGGAGACTCACTTGAGCCCAGGAGTTGGAGGTTGCTGTGAGCTGGGATGCCACAGCACTCTACCCAGGGGGACAGCTTGAGGCTCTATCTCAAAAAAAAAAAAAAGAAAGAAAGAAAAAGAAAAGAAGCCACTTTGAGTCTGTTGAGAGGAGTGGCCTGAAATGTGGCCTTGAGGGATCCCAACAAGTCTGTAATCTCAAGCACATCAGACCACCGTTCACTCTCTGTTCTAGTAGTGAGACACATCTCATAAAGTGGATGGATTTCATTTACATTTTCAGAGTTTCTCTCTATATGTGTATACGAGTGTGTGCACATATACTCTGCATGTATGTGTAGGCAGTTCTTATTTTGCAGGATTTCAATTTGCAAGAATTTTAGTAACCACAATTTAGTTCAATTATATCAATATTCCAACAGCACAGTTCAAGTTGTAGTAATGCTAGCTGACTACAAACATTGCTGCAGGATCTTTAGCCCATAGGTTGTTAGGTAAAGGACTCGTGCTTACCCCAATCAGTGACCACTCTTGCCACTTGTTCCACAGTCTGTTGTGAAGGGTCACTGCACATCTGATTCAGTTCTGCTCAGGTAGCAAAGCATGGCGTTCTGTTCCATCCACTTTGTCTCCTAAGGACAAACCTAAGTGATATTTTACAGAAATGGAAGATGAAAAGAGGGACTTGGCCAACAAAGATGAAAGTGCAGCAAAAAACCAAAAATGGGTAAAACTGGAAGTGAAATTAGAATTAAATCTACAGAGGACAGAGCTGCCCAGGGATGTTGATACCATAGTCACTCAAGAGACTCCAGATCGGCAGTAAGGGGGGGTTGGAGAAGGTGAGCCACTTACCAACATAAACGATAAAAGTGTTTTTGACAAAAAGGATAAAAATGTCTCACAGGAAGTGACGCTGACAAAAAACTTTACATTGGAGAAACTTTCAGAGAAATATTTTGTAACATTGAAAGCACAAAGTATAAAATGTTGGAATTTGATCCAAATTTAGAAAAGAATGTGATGATTCACAGGACATAGAAAAGATGCTTATCCCATATTGGAAGTTTTATGACAAATTCAAGCTTTTCTTGGTTAGGATTTTTATGAAGGAAAAGAAAACCACTTTTAAAATGTTTCTTATGGTTCACACTATACTAAATGTGTTTTATTATTTTTTATTTCTCTTACATTTATAACTGACATAAAAGAATTAATCTCTTGATAAATGATTTTAAAGGTCACAGAACAATTGAAACTTTTCCAGTTGGTTATTAAGATTGCTTTGCATAGTTTCAGCATAAGTGGTCATTTTTATGGACTTGCGCTACTATGCAAGAGGAAGATTGCCTCTGTGTGGGTGTGTAAGATTGTGCATGTGTGTGGTGAGTGTGTGTGTGAATGTGTCAGAGTGTGTGCATGTGTTTGCTACTAAACTGAACTAGGGTCCATTCATTCAACACAGTAAAGCCAGACATTGACACAGAGATTTGCAGTGGGAGCAAAGAGCTTTTATTGCCTGGCACCAACTGAGAAGTACAGGCAGCTAACTCTTAAGACCCAAATTCACGGCTGTATCTGTGGCTCATGCCTATAATCCTACACTCTGGGAGGTTGAGGTGGGCTGATTGCTTGAGCTAAGAAGTTCAAGACCAGCCTAAGCAAGAGTGAGACCTTGTCTCTACTAAAAATAGAAAAAATATCTGTAATGTGTAATGGAGGGCAGCTATAGTCCCAGGTACTTGTGAGGCCGAGGCAGGAGGATCTCTTGAGTCCAAGAGTTTGAGGTTGCTGTGAGCTATGATGAGCACTCTAACAAGGATAACAGAGTGGGCTCTGTCCCCAAAGTCCCAGCTGGCATGTAAGCAAGGGATTTTAAAGGCAGGAGTACATTTTAGGAAGGCAGAATTTGCAAGCAAAATCATAAATGAATACCTAGACATTAGACATTGGTTTGGGGAAAAAGGGCAAGATATCTTGAAGTGGGAGGTTATGGGTCAAAGGTCGATTCAGAGATTCTTTGATTAGCCATTGGCTAAGAAAGCAAGAAGTCAGTGGGATGGAATTTGAGGTAGGGGTAACTCTCTCCACGCCCGAGTGAGAGAAATCGAGAACAAAGAACCCCAGTCAGATTCACCCTCATTCTCCCTTATCTGCATTTTCCATCTGGTTGGGATGTATGAAAACAGCTCAGGAACACAATCTTTTGGTTTCCATAAGGAACTAAAATATCTCCAGATTCTGGCGTGCCTGGGGGTTATTGTTCTTGCTGTCTTCTTGCTTACTGGGTTGCTCAATTACTTTTCAAGGGTTGGAATTTCCCTTAATGGAACTCAAGATTTTTCTGTTTGTTTCCATGTTTGTGGGGTCTGGCAGGTCCCTGCTCTGTGTCATGGGTGCGAGTGAATGTGTCTGAAAGTGTGTGTGTCTGAGAGTGTGTGTGTGTAAGAGTGTGTGTGTCTGAGCGTGTGTGTGTGTCTGAGAGTGTGTGTGTCTGAGAGTGTTTGTGTGTCTGAGTGTGTGTATGTGAGCATGTGTGTTTGACAGTGACGTGTCTGAGTGTGTGTGTGTGTGTGTGTGTGTCTGAGAGTGTTTGTGTGTGTGTGTATTCTGGTCAAGTCAGGAAGTGTAGTGAAAGCCCATGTAGTGAGGATAAGATGGAGTCTGTCAGGCTGGGGCAGATCCACATGGTCTGGTCGGTTTAGGGTTTATGTCCTGCCTGACCTTCTCCCCATGTCTCCCATTCTTACTGTTTTGTAAATTTATCTCCCAATCTAAAGTAGATTCCATATCCTGAGTAGTTAGGTGGATTGAATTAGGAGATTAATTTTTGAATTGGAATGTTGTAATAGGTCACTGAGGTATGCCCATTATTTTTTGGAATAGGTGTTCTTTGCTTTGAACTTTTATGTGCAAAACTGTAATTCTGGAAATACAAACACAGATAGTCTTAGAGAAGCCACTCTCACTGTTCTCCATAATCCCTGCCTCTGACAAATAAAGTTTGGTGGACCTGTCCCTGTCTCTGCATATTGGCTGACAGTGACAGGTGGCCAGTCCCTCTTTGTCCAACAACCCTGGGAGGTCCTGGATTAACATTTCCCATTGTGCTGGAATGTACCAAATATAAAGCCATCTGACCCTGTATCTTGAAATTAACTAGTTTTGTTCATTATCTCTTTGATTTTGGTTACAGAGTTTTGTTGCCTGGGCCTCAGACTGTTACTGAGGTAAAATTCCTTTTGTGAAATTTTCTCCTAACAGACATCTTCCATGATTGCATTGTAAAGAATTTAAGAAATAATAAATTCGGCTCGGTGCCTGTAGCTCAAGCGGCTAAAGCACCAGCCACATACACCAGAGCTGGTGGGTTGACTGGCGGGTTCGAATCCAGCCTGGCCAAACAACAATGACAACTATAACCAAAAAATAGCCGGACGTTGGGGCGGGCACCTGTAGTCCCAGCTACTTGGGAGGCTGAGGCAGGAGAGTCATTTGAGCACAGGAGGTGGAGGTTGCAGTGAGCTGTGATGCCATGGCACTCCACCAGAGTGACAGCTTGAGGGTCTGTCTCAAAAAAAAAAGGAAAAAGAAATCACAAATTCTCTAAACATTTTGAAATTTAATTTTAGTTGTTTTTCTGATTTTTGAAAGAAGTATTGATAATTCCTTGGAGTTTTTCTTGATGACGGTAATATTTATAACAACCATAATAATAGCAACTAACATTTGCTGAATATTGAGAATTTGTCAGCATCTTTCTTGAGAATTTCATATATATTATGAGAGAAAATGCTTTTCTGCTACTTGACAAATATAATAAGTTAAAATTTGAATGCGTCTAGAGGAGAAAAGTCTTTTCTACATCAGTTATGGTTTAACTTCACACAGAGGTTTTGTAGATTTAATTTAACAAGAGTTTTTCCCATCTGAGGCAAAAGGCTAGCAGAGTGCAGGGAAGGATCTGTTTCTGATGTGGCCAAGTAGCTCCAACAGCCTGAGACTTGCTCTCTGGAGAAGAGTTGCAAGTGTCTGCTGCTAAAAACACCAAGGGGATCTAAAATGTGCTCTTCACCTTGTGTTTGGGAACAGTCTGTGTGGTAACTTGGTTGTGTGATATAAAAAACTTAAACATGGAAAAGAAACCAGCCTAGCGAATGCCTGGAAATACCTGCAGTAGTGCGTGATAATTAAACTCTCCAAAATGCTCGCATAAAAAACTCAATGAGCTGTATTTACTTCTTTCTGGCGGTATAAAAATTAGGTATCCTATTACATGCAGAGACAGTTCCTTAGGGATGCAGAGTTATGCATGCTCATTAACAGAAGAATATGTATCACAGCAGGTACTGCGTGCTAAACCCCAGACTTATGACCCTATTGTCCACATGAGTGGCAAGCATAACTTCTCCATTGTGGTGGTGAAGGAGAGGATGAAGAGATAATTAGGGTAATGAAAGAGGTCAATCTAAATGTTCTTGCTCCATACTTTGGTTAAATATTCAGCTACATTTCAAATTAACCATGCTTCTTCAAAGGCTGGAATCAAAGTGATCCAAGCATTACATTTTTAACCTATTTTCTAGGGTTTTGAAATGGAAGATACCATTGGAATCCTATGTTAGAACTGGCAAAAAAACTCATGGCCCTGGCTACGAACTTCAGTATTGGTTTTAAGTCTTTCAGTCTAAAAAGACTTTAGATTGTTCTCACTGGTCTTTTCTAGACCGACTTCCCCTGACTCTGTGGACAAGTATATTAGCATAATGTTGGCCTAAGGATTTCTACTTGGTGAACTGTTCCCTGTAGTTCTTTTCAGTTTAGAAGAATGAAGTAGTGAGACAGATGTGGTCACTTTGATGTTGGAATCTTCATGATAATAATTATTCTTTTCTTCATGATAGTTATCCTTTTGTGTCATTTACTATTATGATCAATGTATATATTATGTGAAGACCTAATTCACGAAAATTATCATCAAAATTGGTTCATTTGCTATATACATTAAAATATCTCACGTGAATAGAAAATAAATTGTGAAGAAAGGAATAATTCAATCAAAGAAACAACTGCTCAGGAGTTATCAGAAAAAGGAAATGGTGAACTATCACACTTATTGCTTAAAAGAAATAAAGTATAAAAATTTAGGCTCCCAAATTCAGTAAAATAAATTTAGTAACTTCATACAGAACAATGTATTGCCTTAGATTGGCTTCCTCAGAGGCAGAATCCCAGGGGAAACATTCAGGGAGCAGGGAGAGCAAGACAGGAAAAAGAGGAAGAGAGGAAGGGTGTGATGGAGCTCAGGCAAAACCTCTCAGAGGGTGGGCTGCAGCCTGATCCTACAGAGGAACCCTGGAACATGAACCGTGTCGGGTGTGTTGAAGGCTCACCGTGATCTTGGTTGACAGTCCCTGGGTGTGTGGAGGATCAGAGCCTTCAGACCTTACCACTTTCTGCACTTGTGGCCAAGTGGCTGGGAGTTGTCCTCTGAAGAGCCACAGGGTTGTGGAGGTGGAGGATCAAAAATACTAAATTGCAAATTCAGGGGGTGGGATGCACACAGAAGTGGTAAGTAGGACTAGGAGGAGAATTCCATCAACACTGTCCACTATACAGATGATCCTACGTTCATCTCATCAGTGATGAGAAAAAAAGTCTGCATTAAAATCCAGTGAGGATATTTCAAATACTTTATAATTTACTAAACTAAACTTAGAGACAGGGTCTTGCTCTGGCTAAGGCTGGTCTCCAACTTGTGACCTCAAGCCTCAATCCCCCAGAGTCCTAGGATGACAAGCCTAGGTGCCTGGCCTCCTTACTTTTATTTTTTTTTTTTTTTTGTGGTTTTTGGCCGGAGCTGGGTTTGAACCCACCACCTTCAGCATATGGGGCTGGGGCTCTACTCCTTTGAGCCACAGGCACTGCCCCCTTATTGTTTGTTTGTTTGTTGAAACAGAGTGTCACTCTGTCACCCTTTGGCTAGGGTGCCTGCCATGGCTTCAGACCTCTCAGCAACCTCAAACTCTTCCGGCTCAAGAGATCCCCTTGCCTTAGCCTCCTGAGTAGCTTGGAATACAGACCTGCCACAATACCCGGCTGGTTTTTCTATTTTTAGTAGAGAAGGGGTCTTGCTCTTGCTCAGTCTGCTCTCAAACTGCTGAGCTCAAGCAATCTGCCCTTCCTGGCCTCCCAGAGTGCAGGGATTACAGGTGTGAGCCACTGCACCCAGCCTTGGAAGTTGTTTTTTAATTACAGAACTTTTTTTACTCAGTGAGTTTCTATGTAGGATCCAGATTATTTTTCTGGAACTTGCATCATAACTGGGGCCTTGCTCACTACATATTTTCCGAGCCGATTCCTATTAAATTAAATGAAATGAAGGATTTTTTGATCCCTAAAGGTACATATTCCATCTCTATAATTTCTCAGGTACTTGTGACTTTGTGGGGATAGCTTACATGTCATTATCAATCAATTCTGAAACAACTTTGTTAATTAAAAAAAAAAAAGAGAAAGGTTTTAGAAATAAGAGAAACATGGCAGGTTTTTTTTTTTTTTTTTTGCTGTTGGTTTGTTTGCTTTGTTTTTAAGACTAAGGGCTGAAAGAAAGAGGTTTCTTCTTCTTCAAGCTTGTTCCATAAAAGGAATCTATTTTCCTTTACTTTCATCTCAAGAAGACACCACCTTAATTAAACTCCAGTGGGCCAGATTAATTAAAAAATGTCAGTCAGATCCTCACAGGAGGACCAGATATCCATGAAACGTACCGTCTGTTTCCTTTGTGATTGCTCAGAAATCTCTGGCCCTGCACCTCCTGGGACAGCGGTGGTGGCAGGCAGAGCTCACTGACTTCCGAGGCTAGTGGAAAGTGGCCTTTGGTGGGCTGGTGAGTGAAGGCGGGACATGATGACGGAGAAGAGACACCAGGTAGATTAGCAGAACCTAGATTTCCGATGGAAACGTTCTTCTCTGTCAAGACATTGACCTAATGTCTTTTAGGTCCTGAAGGATTCGTAGTCACATTTTCTATTCTCATAGCCAAGAAGATGTCTAAGAGGTTTGTCAGCTCTTCCCCCATCCCCTTTCTTACATCCCTTCCTCTCTGCTGCCTTTCTCCCATCGGGCAGATTCAGGCCCTACGGTTTTCCGTATATCTGAGAGCCTTTTAGTAGCTGCACCAGCCTAGCCCTGCTGTACATTTCTTCTTTTTGAGTGTATGTATAATCAGACTCCTCAAACGGGGGCGGCGTCAGGGAGAGGGACTCGGTATCCCAGTGGACTCGGGCATACTGTGGCCGTTCCCTCCTGCAGGTGCTTTGAACTCATGGCTTCATCTAGCACCTGCCTGACTATTACCTAACTTGGCACAGAAATGGAAAATGGAGGCTCAGAGAAATTCAGTGATTCCTCCAACTTATAAAGCAAACGAAGAGGCAGAACGGCTGTGATACATTCTCTCCTCACCATAAGGGTGGCGGCTGACACTTCTATACCAAAGACAGGTTTTTTGTTTTTGTTTTTGTTTTTGAGACAGAGTCTCACTCTGTCCCGCTGAGTAGAGTGCCATGGCATTATAGCTCACAGCAACCTCAAACTCTTGGGCTCACGAGATCCTCTTGCCTTAGCCTCCTGAGTAGTTGGGACTACAAGCACCTGCCACAATGCATAGTTTTTGTGTATTTATTAGAGATGGGTTTTAGTTTTGCTCAGGCTGGTCCTGAACTCCTAAGCTCAGGTGATCCACCCACCTCAGCCTCCCAGAGTCCAGGCTTACATGCATCAGCCACCACTCTGAGCCCAAAGACAGGTTAGCAAGAGAAAGCCGTAGCATATTTACTTCATCCAAGTTTTATGTGACACGGGAGACCTTGCAATGAAGATCTAAAGACTCCGGGAAAACTGTATGCTCAGGTTTGATGAAGCATGGACAGGCATGTAGCATTGTGATTGGACAGAAGGGTATGATCTAATGTCTGCAGACTGAGTGAAAAAGCCCAGCCAGGGCTCTGTCTCCTCAGATTCTTTTTGGTCTTCCAGGTTCGGGGCAGACACCTCTGGAATAAGGGTCTTATGAGCTACTATAGAACAAAGGCAGGTCAGAGAATTTCCTTATGGCCCACTCTCATGCAGAAAGACAGGGGAGATCCGAGTAAAATTTCTAGGTTTTATGGCTTGCCTTAGAAAAGAGGAATTCTGGTTTTTTTTCACTCACTTTGGGGAGAATGAGGGGTGAGAGACAGGAGGATAGAAGAGTTCTGAGGCTTCCGAAGCCTTCTAGTGTCATTTAGTGGAAAGCACTCAGCATGCCCAAGGGCCTCACTTGGGAATTCTGTTTCCTGAGCCCCAGAACAAGCAGATGTAGAAGCTGGGAACTGATCTGCAAAGTTACCTGTGATCTGAAAATCTTCCCATCAGACTCACTTCTCAGACACTTCTTCTTTATTTTTGAATGTATGTATAATCAGATTATGTACATAATCTAATTATATAAATATTACATGCTCATTGTCAAAATCAAATATATTGGAATAGTATGGTGTTTTCATTGAGGATCTTTGAAAAAAATAACTCTTTTGGAAACTGCACCCCATCCCTTGCCTTCCCCTGCTCCTCCCCTTTCCACGGTCAAATGGACAACTTCTTACCTAGCCTCTCACTGCTTTCTCCTTGACTACTTAAGCAGAACCCACCTGCCTGTGCACACGTGAGTGCCCAGGGATTATACTATTGTTAGTTTTTACAAAATGTGTGCTCTGCATGTTACTTTTTATTCAGGAGTCCATTTTGAAGATTGGTATAGCTCTGATGTACTCTTTTAAAGCTTCTGTAATATTCATCCCCTGGTATGAAGGGTCCACAGTTTTTCTACTTTGTTTTCAGTTTTTTTGTTTTGTTGTTTTTTACTTTTTTAGCCCCAAGAGACAATTCTGCACTAAATGTCTTTGAATACATCTGAGTTCGTGCTGGTACTTCATTTCTATAAGATTGATTTCTTAGAGGTGTGATCTGGGGGTTGAAGAATGTACGTATTGTTTTATTTTAATAGATCTCTCTGGATTGCCTAAGCAGTTTCTAGGATGTGTGATTATGCCTTTTATCAAAAATTCGTCAGACATAAGAAGGCACATATATGTTCTAAACTAAAATCTGGCTTTTACAAGACTGACTCTCTGTTAGTCAAATGTGTCTAGGAAGGTTCTATCCCTGGATTAGGTACAGAATGGGATCCACTGATCAGGTTAAAAACAAATTACCAAATAGCCATATGTTTACTTCTGTCCCTACTGAACTTCTGGGTTACTTAAAATTGACCAAAGTTCTAAAAATTGTATTTACTGGGCACCTGTTGCATAGCAAAGCAATTTGGGTATTTATTTACAGAAACTCTCCCTATGATATGTCACTATAGAGTCCTGGGAATTCAGAGTTGGAAGTGTGACATGGACCAATGCGGGTTCTGTGTAGTGGATACTTCCTCCCCGCCTGGAGGAAGAGCTGCATAGAGACTCTGGGAATCTGCTCTTGATGGGACGTGTCGTTGGAGCACGCTGCAAAGTTATCTCATGTAGTGCTTTGTCGAAAGCCTGTTTCCAAAATGGTTTTCAAAATGTTCACAGTTTTAAAAAGTAGGTATTTATTTCAATTCACATCAAAGACCATTGATTCAGGGCTAATGATTACATAGTTTATTAATCAAATATTTTTAGCAGGAAAAAAAGCCAGCTACATTCACCTACAAGTGCGGTTTTACTCTGTTTTAACGTTATTTTAATGAGCTGCAGATTTGAATGTGGGCTTTGTTCATCTGTTGCTTCCGCTCAATTGCAGTTTCACCCTAAGAAGACACAAGACAGATTGATCGGGCTTCCAGTCATTGTGAGGCTTAAATGAAGTGAACAGGGCCTTATGTTTCTAAACTAAATGAGAGAATTAAGGCGAAAAGACAAAGAAGGAGAAAAATAAAAAATAAAAAGCTCCCCCCACCCCCTGCCAAATCCATTCTCCATACCCTGTAAGTCATCTGTTTGCTGTTCTTAGATTTGCTGCTGCAGAATTCCAGTTTTCCTGTGAGAGCATCAGGAGGTGAAATAATAAAAGCAAAATAAAAAAAAAAACTTTCTAATAATCTACGCAACTATTAACATGTGTCCATGTAAGGGGAAAGCTACTGTCTCATCTCATTTTTTGACACACAATAATTTTGATGCAAAATTGGAAGTATAATCTAGTTAGATTTTCTATAGTAGATACTGTTCTTATGTCCAAATACCTTTAAGAAGGTATTTATTCTGGTATACATTGTTAAGAATGATTTCGCATTTATATGATTTGTCTAAATTAAAATAAAATACGTTTGAATTAAAAGTGATTTTGTGGTTAATATTCAGAGCCATATTTTCAACACTAGCTATGTCTGGGGAACTTCTCTGGTGGGCCATTTAAGGTCTGGGAAGCACATAGTGGGACAGATTTTGGCCGCTCTGTTTTCATTTTGTAAGAACAGCCTGGAGAGCCCATGGCTTCCAACATGTGGTTTTCCATTGTAATTAGACACTAGATATGCTGCTTAAGATGAAAAGGAAAACTTCACACTCAGGAAGCCACATACAGAGTGGTCATCTAAACCTATGAGAAGCTACGTGGCAACTGTGGCCAACCTCATTAAACAAGAAAGTTATCATAGTTTCTGTGGCTCAACATTCTGATAATCAGAAAGGTATTGTGTGCCCCCATTATGTCATTTTTTAAAAACTATAAATGGTTAATAGGTAGTGCAAGGTTTATAAGTCAACTTTTAAGGCAAGAATAGCATTCAATTAACACTAATTACAATTTTATGAAGTAATATTCTTGGTGGAGTAATCCAGATTCTGTGGACTTACTTGAATAATACAATACATGCAACATTTGCAGTAAAGCCATATATGTTATACATCTCACTAGATATTTTTATGACATATATTTTAATGATAAACACTATCATGTGTTTATCATTAAATGTGTATATCATTAAATGTGTTTATCATTTAAATGTGTATAAAGTGTTATTTTGCATATTTGATGTAGTCCCAGGAGGTCATAAGTTATATATATTTTTAAAACTGTATATTTCAGTAGAAGAGCTCACTACTGCAAAAGTCCTGTTGCCAATAGTATATATTACAAATATTATATCTTTTAATCATTTTTCATCTACATTTATACGTTGGTTTTGCTTAAAGTGAGGCGGACCTATTCTAGTGTTCCCTGAGAGATTGTTGCTTATTTTAATTTGTTTCTTTCATATTGATATATGACCTCCAAGTAATAAATAGATGTGGTAAGATCAAAATAATATCAAATAAAATACAGAAACTAAGGTGTTAAAAGTAAAAAATGTGGGGAAAAACCTGGACATGATCCTGGCTGAGCAAAGCCAAGAATTCACTCACCAGTCTCTAACAGCCTGAGCAGATGTTTATCTTGTACTTGAACTAGTTGTGTGACTTGGTGAATGACAGAATTGTTAGTAATTTCAATGAAGACGGGTTTTGTTCCTTTGTTTGCCTTTTGGTTAAGATTAATGTCGAAGTTTTAATACATTCATCTTAAAAACAAAAACAAAGCAACCCAAAACAAGCCGGGAAGTTGAGACTGACCATATGAATAAAGAACTCAGCAAGAATCAGGTGTTTTCTATAAAACTTCAGAATGTTTGACTTCAGAACATTTTAGATTTCCTCTTTTTTCTTTTTTTAATTCCATTTTTTAATACTAAACATTTTAGATTTTGATCTTTTATTTGGTTTTTAAATAGCATATTTTTGTTAAAGAAAAAGAATTTTATCTTTGATAGATTTTTCCATAAAGAAAAATACCCTTTATTAGTAATTTACAGATAGATTAAATTCAAAATGTAATTGAGAAGATTTCGGCAAACTGCTAATTACTTTGCACTTTTATTACCCAGAGACCATTGTGCTAGTTATTCATTTTGACAAAATTTAAAATTTATCCACACATATTTTTCTGATTACATAATTTAAAGGAATATTTTTGACACAAGGGATTATATTTATTTACTTTTTCTCTTAAAACATGCTTACAGTATACATTTTGACTTCAGTCAAAGATATAGGAAGTGATGATAGATAATGATATACAGCCAATCTTAAAGAGCTTAATTTCCTTTTAATGGCATGTGTGTACAACCATTATGTGGATGTTTTTGCTTTGCTTTGAGTATTAACATTTTCTCTGAATATTCTGTGTATCTAAGTAACCATGATTGTGGTTCATTTCACTTAATGGCCATTCATATAAAATTAAAGCTGAGAATATTATTATTTGCTTCAGCTAATACCAGTTATATTGCTCTTTTATAGGTCAGCTGATATTTTCACATAACAGAGATTTTGCCTAGTCTCTGCCTTTTTTATTTTATTATATTATTCACTGGTACTTACGCTAGGACTGCCCTCATAAGTTCAAGGCGAAGTTTTCAGGCTCAAAGTTAGAAATCAGTTTTCTTGTAAATAATGGCAGTGACAGCCATCTTTCATTTCATTCATTTCTTCACTCAGCTTTGCATTCTGTTATGTAAATGACTATACCTGTGTGTTTTTTAAAAATCACTCTTTCTAATTGGCACATTAAAAAATCCTTAGCTATTCAGTGCTTTTCTGCAAATAAATGTAAAGTGAGCACATTGTGCCTTAGATTAAAGGCCAGTAAGGCAGACAAAAGGGACACCATTGCAAATTAAATCATAAAGGTCTGAAGTATTATTAAGAGGTTCACAGATACTATGTTCCAATCAGGCTCAATAAGGGCTGAATTCCTATTATGTTTCTAAAGCCTCCAAAAAGACATGGGAAGGGACTCAGAGTCGTCAAATAGAAAGCACTTAAGCCAAGAGCACATGAATGTATGGCTGGGTAATGGGCCTTTCATCTTTGAAATAAAAACAGTTCAGTTCAATTGGAACTGAAGTTCTCCCTTTGAGAAAGTTTATTTTAATGAGTTTTCATTTTATGCGTGGGCTGCTCTTTAATCGAGGCTGTTCCATTGAAGTCTTTACCCAATGAAGACGCAAGACAGATTGTCCAAGCTTGCGGCTATTGTTAGGGGTTGATGAAGTGTATGGGCCCTTATGGTTGATAACAGAAGTAGATGGTCAAAGCCGATAAATAAAACTTTAACTCTGATTGTTGGGTGCTTTTTGCTGAAAAGGTTTCCATTAGCATGGATCTTTGGTTTTGAAGGACTTGTGAACCCAAAGGCAGCGTGTAGCTCTGTCACACACACTAAGTCACTTAGACAAGCAGCAATCTGTCCTAGCTGATAAATTCAGTCTGGCTTTTAAAATTTTAGAGTTCTTTTCAGAAGTGAACACTGTTAATATCTTGACAGACAATTAACTTAATGACATATGAATCCACTGCATTCAAACTATTGATTTATCATGAAAGTGTGGTTTGAGGAGGTGTTTTGTGCTTTGCTTTGTGGGAATCATAATGATGTACATTTGAGAAGTAACAATTTAATATAGTTTAAGTGGTCGATAATTTGAGTTTGTGGAGGGGAAGGAGAGACTTTACAGTTTTAGTTGCAGAACCACTTCAAGTCTCATTTAATGTAAGTTGTTCATCCAATGACAGTTCTCTCTGCAAATGGCATTTAATCTAATTTGGGGGGGTGATGGATGAGGTCAGTTATGTGCCCATTATTGTCCTTAAATCTATCGAAACCATGTGTTATGAGCTTACATCCCTTAAAAACCTGCTCCAGTGACTTCAAAACTACCTGCAAACTTTAGAAGACACTGTATCTCATGATAATTTATACCATGATTGTCGTTAAAGAACAGGTAGAACCTTGACAACTTGAATGGGTAACCCTGGCCATAATTGCTTTGCCACTAGAATGTTAGGACCTTGAGGGACTCTACTTTATATTCACCTATCCTGGGACCATGAGGAAAATAACACCTCTGATAACCATGGGGCACAGACACAAATGTGTTCCTTAGCTTACATATTGCACCTTCCGTTCTCCAGATACCTTGCATGCCTGGTGCACTCTGCCCACAGGAAGCTCCATCACACTTACACTCCTAACAGCTGTCAATGGCTAACCTCAGGCCTACTGGTGAACTTACAGCTTCATGATTGGGCATTGGAAGACAGACCCAGGAAGGAGGCTCATGAATGCCCCCAGGAGCAGGCTCCCCACTGTTGAGGCTGAGAATTTTAATTTCTGAGCACCTTGATTCTAGCACAGAGCTGGAGGAGCTAGGGTCATATGCCCCTGGGGCAGCTGGACTTGTTGTCTGAGGGGAGAAACATAAACTGAGAAGGACTCAGGGCAGAGGCCCTGCTGGGTGCCTAGTCCTGAGCAGGTCCTCCTGAGGGGCCCTGACATGGACATTAACATCCACTTACTCTTGGGCTATTGGTAAAGTAAGTAGTTAATAACTCTTGCCTTGAATTTTCAGTAGTGAAAAGATGCAAACACTCTGATACTATAGTAGTGTGGGAAGGTGTTTCATGTACGTGAAACCATATATACCCCCAGGATAAAACATCGTTGCAACTTCCTGAAGTTAATAATTTATACTTCATTTAACCTGCTGAAATTCTATGTACTAGATATACCAATATATCGAGGTCAGACAGTTAAGTTCACATACTCATCCTAGAAAAGTGCTACATACCCTGTTCCTGTATATCTGCATGGTCGCCTTTGAGGTCCTCCCCTTGGGAAAGTATGCACCAATGCCAGCATCTGGTCTATACTTTAAAATAATTTTGGAATTCTTTTTCTTGAATGACCGTCAGAACTGTCATTATATGAGGTAGGGCAATTAAGTTTGCAAACTCATCCTAGAAAAAGGGAAGTCCCTGTATTTCACTGGTTGGAGGCCTGGGGAGACATCAGGGTCTCAGGTTATTTATGGAAGTGCCCTATTTCCTTTTTCCTAGATTAGGTTGTTCGATGATTTAAATTCCCAAACAAGGGTCATTCATATTTAGTCAGAAAGGAGTCAATGTCTTCTTACAAGACATCCCTTCCCTTTGCAACATTAGATTGATTATTAGTTTAAAATATGATCAGATGTTGAGTTTATCCCATTGGGTTTCTTTTAATCTTAAAAAAACCTCATCATCTCTGTGTTCAGCCATTCATCCTGAGAGTAGAGTGATGGAGACATCAGTTTTCATACGGTATGTGACACAGAACTAGAAATGGGACACTGTTGTGTGCAGACCTGTCCATCACTGGGGATTGACCTTAGACTTCCTGATCAGTTCTGACAAGTCACTGACAGTTTGCAGGGGAAGCACATATGTGACAAAGGACAAGCAGGGCTACATGTGTCAGCAAGAGCCCTCCAATTCCAAGTAGAAGGAGTCAAGCTGCTGACAACTCTGGTATTTGGATGCTCTCAGTTTTCTTTTTAAATGTGGCTTCAGATGCACTTTCCTCCAGACACACACGGTTTTCCTACTGATTTAGTCTATGGCTAAATGGCAGGTCACAGGGCTTTGAACGCTGACATACTTTTCATTTCTTTGTAAGTTTGTTCATGCATTTGCGTACATACTGACATCAATCTGGATCCTGGATGATAAGGAGGAAGTTGATATTCATTATAAAACTGAAACGGAGTTGAATTGTTTTTAAATCATGATTGTAAACGTATTAATTAACATTAATATTAACTAACATGTTAATCTCATCGAGTGCCATTTTGTTGCAAATACTTTCTTTTTCAGCGTCAGCATAAAAATGGGCACACTTGGCTCAAGTTTTAGTTGTAAAGTATTAATGTCCGTCCATTGCAGAGATGGTACAGAGGCCTGAAAGCAGAATGGTTAAGGGTATGGGGTACTGAAGACATACCAGGTGAGTTGGAGTCCTGACTGACTCACCAACGGGGCTATCCTGAGTATGCCACCTGTTTTTTTAAAAGCAGAAAACCAAGAGATCCTATCTCCCAGGTTGTTGGGACTATATAATCATCACCTGTGAAGCATTTATGGTAGCTGCTCACAATTATTATTGTGTTAGCTTGTTAACTTTTTGTATATCCAGAATGAATCTCTATGAAATAGCATGATATAAAAAGAGAGTTTATGTTGACAAAATTCTGGCCACTGTTCCTTGAAAGTTTTATGTCTCCTCTGTTCAGTTGCTTATATTGCTTAGATTGGTTTGTATTGTCCCACTGGTCATTAGCACTTTTTTATTTCTTTTAACTCTTTTATCTTTTTGTCTTCCTTTTGGATAGTTTCCACTGCTGTTCAAGTTGACTCATCTTTTCTATCATAGTATCTAATCTAATATGGAAATCTTATTGGGTGTCATTTTTTTTTTTGCAGTTTTTGGCCGGGGCTGGGTTTGAACCTGCCACCGCTGGCATATGGGGCCGGTGCCCTGCTCCTTTGAGCCACAGGTGCTGCCCTTATTGAGTGTCATTTTGTTGCAGATATTTTATTTTTCAGTGTTTACGATTTCTACTTTTTATTCCTTCCATTTCTTTTTTAGCTTTATGTTCTACATTCTTGAGCAAATGGAAAACATTATCAAATATCATTTTGGACATCTTATTTGCCAGTGCCGTGCTCTTTCATTTTGGGGGGCTTTTTATTAATTTTTTTCCTTATATTTTCCTTCTTCCTCTACCTGATAGTTTTTTATTGAAGGCCAGATATTGAAAATTTTATATTTGGGGGTGTCAGATTTTGTCATATTCCTTTGGATTATATTGGACTTTGTTCTGGCCTGTAATTAAGTTCTTGGCATCAGGGTGATTCATTTGAAATTTGCATTTAGGCTTACTAAGGATGGATCTGGGAACAGACCATTTGACAAGATTCATATACCGCACTGACAATTTTTGTTTGATGGTGCTACTTATTAACTTATCAACCAGCTCTCTACTTATCCATTTATGCAAATAATATTTTATTGACTTTCTCTTATATAATAGAATAAAGATGAGTAAGACGTTGGGGAGTAACATGTACTAATAGAATTATATGCAAACTGCTGTTTAAGATCTGTTGTATCTGACTTTTTCCAGGTGTATATATGGTTGTTTAACCAAAGTATACTCATACCAAATTTTCTTTTCTCTTGAGTAGTCTCTCATAACCTCACTGTGTTTAAGAAAATTACTTTTTCTGCATTGTAATACTATTTATATTGTATGTTATAGTATTATACATACATACACACATCTATAATGATATATATACATTTCAATGAGAAGAAAATATATATGTATGTGTATATATAAAAAATGAGGAGAAAGTGTATATGTGTGCATATATGCATATATAGTGATATATATACACACACACACATATATATGTATAAATGAGGAGGAAAAAAGTATTCACTTCTATAAAAATTCAGTCATTTATTCAACAGATGCATGTTGATGGACTATGATATGCCAGTTCCATAACTGAAGCTATAACTAGGAAAAAATCAAAGTCTTCTCAAAATGCAAAGTCAAGTGGTGAGCATATAGATAATATATTTTAAAATTATGACTACATTTATCTTCCCATTTTTAAAGTGATGTGATGCTTCTAGCATTGACATAGTGGCCAAAACATAGCCCCTAGGCAGGCCAAGGTGTTTCCTGTTCCGAGATCCAGATTGTAAGTGTTGATAATGGCTAGTTCCAGATTAATGCTCCCTTTTAGAAGGATTGCTGATGTATCTATAGTTTTGTCTGTGAAGATGCTATTTTTGTAGGTACAAATTGAAAATTTCTTTTTTTAGAATTTTAGGGTATGAATTTCAAGATTCTTAATTGCAAAAGAAAAGTCAGGCGAGGAGCTATAGTATACTACAAATGTTACTAGTGCTGTCGCTGCTCCTGCTGCAGCTAGGATTTCCTTAATTATCAACATGGGCCAGGGCTGGGTTAGGTGGCCTGTTAAGTTCCTTCCTTAACTTCATCCCTTTTAATCCTTGAATGAACTACACGAGGTGAAGGCTGAAAATAGTACAGAAAAGTAAGGATTGGCCATAAAGTAATTTTTTAAGTGTTTATGAAAATGGGACATAGTGACCAAGACAGAAATAATTTTTAATCTGTTATATTCAAAGTGCTGTAAGACTATTAGCACGTTACATTTCACATTGTAAATTCCAATTAGCATTGTTGATTTGAGGACTGAGTAGATGGTTTTCTGAAGACGACGTCTTTGGAAAATTCAGATTCTATGTTGTTTTCTAGAAGGAAGACACATTATAAGACTATTTAGAATTTAAAATAACCCACATAAGAGTGCTTCCTCAGGATTTGTCTTGCTGAAAGGCAAATGCCTCTACTTCACTGGCTTTGCAAAGAACTCTCTAAAAGTTGAGTCCAAGACAAAATTAGAGGGGCCAATGGGGGATCCTCTTCTGCAGACCTGACTTCCTTTTCTAAGGCAGGGACTCATTTCAGAGAGTGACAGATGACAAATCCAACACCAGGCAGATGGTCTTCCCTTGGCACCTCATCCTCTTAGTAGTACCACCATTTGTCTCTTCCCAGAGCAGAGGTAGTGGGCTGTTCTGCAGGGACTGGTCCCAAGTAGTCAGGCCACCAATCAAGAGAGATGCCAGGAGGTTTACCATGCAGCTGTGAAATCATTTCTACTCAGCTGTGAGTTGCATATAAATAGAGACCTAGTTTGTGGTGATCTTCTGGTCTAAGAGTTGTAGCAGACCTCAAGGTGCTGAGCTGATAGCACATAGGTCCAATATTATTAGAGTTAAAGGCCCCTCATGCCTCTAGTCTTATCTTCTGATAGATTAAACTTTGAAAGATTTGGAAAAGAGAGCCCCAGGTCTCTCTTCCCCCTTCTAAAAATACAAAACAGAAATGGGCTTACAATGTACTTATTTCTATAGGTACAGCATATTATAATAGTAAAATATTCTTATGCTGAAAACATGTGTAGTTCTATTCTTCAAGATCTTGCAGGCATTTTCATATTTTAAGCCAATACAAAGTAGGTAATTCCTTTTAAACTTAGGTTGCTTGAGTGTTTTATGGAATGATAAATATGAAGCTCAATTTGGAAGTTATATATTTACCTATTTTTAGAAGGTGTTTTATATGTAATGCACTATATTTATAACATAAATAAATATAAATAACAATGTGTTTTTAAGTATTTATTTATTATTTCTATTTTATAATGTGCTTTGTATTTATATATCCTGTTACTCAACCATTGATTCCCCCATTCAGGAAATTTATTGAAATACTGGGTACAGTGAGCCCACGGTGATGTACAAAGCAGCTTTTTGAATCTAAAAATGGGTACATGGCCTAATTGAGGTACCCGGTGCTATCAGAATTCACAGAAAAGAAATTATTTTCAAGGTTGGAGGAACTGGGATGTAAGAGAGCTTCAGGAAAGTGCCTAACGTAATGCCTGCTGTAGAAAAGCAGCTTAAACAGTTTTTACTCCATGGACAAGGGATGAAGGAATAAATGAAAGAGATGTGGCATCTGGCCTTGCAAGATGAGTAGGTTGGAAACAGCACTAGACCAAAGATGACCCTGTGAGAAAAGAAAGAGAAAATTCAAAGCATTGGGGAATGGAGACCAATTGGGTCTAACTGGATTTCAGGGCTGAGTGTTTTAACAGTAATTTAGAATTATAGGTCCTGCTACAGGCTGAGACTGGTGGCCAGGCTCCCTGGTGGCCAGGCTCCCTGGTGGCCAGGCTCCCTTCCGGTTTGCTAAGTGGAGGGTGGAAGTGTTGGTTTTGAGAGGTGCTCATTGTGGAAGATGGTGGAAGCGCACAGCAGGGGTGTTGCCAAAGGGCTCAGATTCTCGTGGCTGTGAAACAATTTGACCACCACCATGTCCAGTAAAACGGTAAAGACCAAGACCACCAAGAAGCACCCTCAGCTTGCAAGATCCAGTGTATTTGCCCTGTTTGACCAGTGACAGATTCAGGAGTTCAAAGAGGCCTTCAACATGATCGAACAGAGTAAAGATGGTTTCATTGACAAGGAAGATTTGCACGATATGCTTGCCTCACTGGGGGAAAATCCACGGATGATGCGAGGCTGAATGAGGCTCCAGGCCCCATCAGTTTCACCATGTTCCTCACCATGTTTGATGAGAAGTTACATGGCACAGATCCAGAAGATGTCATCAGAAATGCTTCTGCCTGCTTTGATGAGGAAGCAACCGGGACCATTCAGGGAGATTACCTGAGAGAGCTGGGAGAGGGGTTTGCGAACGAGAAAGTGGATGAACTGTGCTGAGAAACACCTATTGACAGAGGGGGGAGTTTTAATTACATCAAGTTCACACGCATTCCCAAACATGGAGCAGGAGATGAAGATGACTGAAAAGAACTTCCAATTCCAGCCAGACGTTCTTGTTGCCCCTTGGGGTATTTCTGAGATTTTCTCTTAGAGCCTATTGCACGCCCTTAGCTTTACAGCGTTTGCTTTTCCTGGTGTATCTATTCTCAGCCATGTTTGGCATATGTATCTTTATAATCAGACTGGAAATGGAACTTTTATCATTTTCCGAATAGAAAATGTGGTAATTTAACTTACCAGCCCCCCCAACTGCAGAGTCTATAGAGTCAATATATTTTTTCAGAGAAAGTTATTCACTCAATTTTTTTCTGAACCACAACTAAACTTTATAATAAAATACTCGTTTAAACTTCAAAAAAAAAAAAATAAAAGCAATTTAGAATAAAATAGCAGAGGGCCTCAGACTCCACTCTAAAGAATTTGGATTTGATCTATGCTGTGGGAAACTCTGAGAGTTCCAGAGAGGGGGATCCTGATCAGATCTGTGTTTTATAAAAACTTCCCAGGTGACAGTTTGTAGTCTTAGCGGGAGATGGATAGATGCCTGAATCACTGGGACTGATTCTAAGACTAACAGTATCACTGAGATTGAATCTGCTGTGACTGTCACCTGCTTGAAGGATACTCTCAAAAAAAGAACTGAGCACCATCACTGTTATCTGATAGAGCTGTGCTTGATACAGCCTACAGAAAATGCTAACCAAACACTGGCAGGGCACAGTCAGTCATGAAATCCAATGGTAAAATGTGAGGTGAAATATCTTATGAGAAATGAAAATTAACACAGTGAGACTAACTCAGAAATTGAATCCTGTGCAATCTATTGTGCTAATTTTCAACAGTCTCAAGGGTTTCTGGGGAGAGTACTTTGTAAGTTGATATTTTTTTTTCTCTTTTTTTCTTTGAAAAGACCATACATGGTGCATAATATCTATCCTTTTCCTTGTGCTTGTAACATAAATCATGGCCCCATCCAGATTAGTCCTAAGATACTTCCCTTTAATATCTTTGAGAAATGTTTCATTCTTTGTAAAATACACAATCGAAATTACAATTATGGAAACAGATCAGATATTGATGAACAGCCCGGTAAGTCTCAAGATTTTAATTTCTTAATAGTTTTTCTCATTCTGCTAATACATACGGGGTCTGACAATTAAGTTCACAAACTCATCCTAGAAAAAGTGCTACGTACCTCGTTGCTGAATATTAATTACTCTAGTCATCTTGGAAGTACTCCCCTTGGCCTGGCAAGGGACCCTACTTTCTTCTCTCTCTACCCTTTATATTTATAACAAGTGATAAAGAAGATACGAGATAGAATGAAGGAAATCAAAATATCAAATTTATTGTTGATCAAGCTGTTTGGAAAATGGAGGCTTGACATTTGAAGCTAAAAAGCCTTCTATAAAATTCCTAACTTTTGGCCCTTCTTTATAGCACATAGAATTGATGATCCACCCTCCAAAAAGATTGTGTCTTCAGAGCACCAGAGCTTTCTAGAAGCATCATTGTTCCCACTATTCTGGAGCTGATAGGAAAGAAGAAAAAATTCCCCCAATACTTAATACTTTTTCAAGATTAACTTCATCCATTTGCCTAACACGTACCAGTGCATGTCTTGTCTTTGTTGCCCAATATTGGGTAAGGTACTATTTCCTTTTTGGGGGAAGGTAAGAGTGGAAAGGAATATGGGGTAGAGAGAGAGACCAGTTGTGTTATCTAGGGGAAACTCCTTCATCTAGATACACAAAGCCAGTAGAAACATACATCTACAAACGTGCACACTCACAAATGTCTTCGGGCTTTATTTAAAGAACAAGCTTATGTAAATATTGTTGGATATTGCTATGTGTGACAGTGATTTTAATAGCTAATACTTGTAGTGTTGGACACTGGATAGAAGGAGAATTCTTGTGTTACATACAATCAAGAATGCGGAATATTTTAAGAAGTCATATTCCAAAAAATTATACATTTCTAATAAAAAGAATTTATAAAAGCAGTTAAGTTTAATTTTAAAATCTTCATTATAGTATGGAATGTGGAAATATGGAATTGTCTCAGAACCCTTAGCTAAGCCGACATTAAAGGACAGGCAGTGACAAATTGAAATGTCTGGGTTTGCTAGTGATCCTGACATTGATGTTATACTTAAAAAATACCGTATTCCTACCTTGGTGGGGTTTCTTGAACAGCTAACAAAATAATGATTATTACATTTGGGAAAGGACCAAAGGAAAGTGACAGAATGTTATCTGATTGTGAGAATGTGATGAAGAGGTTGAGTTGAGCCGGGTGAACTGGGAGCCCCATGGGGGCAAAGGAAAGAGCAGAAGATGTCATGGAACCGCCAAACTCAGTGAATTTCAGTGAGTAAAGTAAGACTTTATGTAACCCTTTTATAATTGTAAGCAAATACTTGTATGTAGTATTAAGTAAGTTTTACACTTAAAACTGATTCCTTGTCCAACATTGCTTACTCAGTACGGATGAGTTGGCTCTGAGGCAAACTAACATACCTCCAGACAAGGAAGAAAACAGCACATGCTTTGGCTTTTTTTTTTTTGTCTGCAGCCTGTGCTGCCAAGGGGCATTGCACATATTCTGATATTGCAAAAGACGAGCAGCAAACTGTGGGGATTAGAGCTACGTGATTAGCAGTCCTGGTCCCCAGGCGGCCCTCCCCTGCCTCCTCCCTCCCCCCACTGCCCGTCACCTGCCAGTGCACACCTCTTTATTTCCAGATAGCGTCCTTTGATAGTAAATTATTTTTCAAAATGGCTTTATCTCATTTCTCTGTATATTTTCTAATGAAATCTTCTTCAGAATTCCTGAGTTTGTGACCAGTCATAGTCGGGAGACTGTTAAGTTTGATTTTGGATTTTTAAGTCTTTAGAAACACAAATTAGAATTGGAGAGAAGTGAGAAAAGAAAAAAAAAAAAACTAAGTTAATACATTGTAAATGTTTGGATGAAATGGTTTAGTAGTATAATTTGGAGATAACCAACTCCAAAATAGCCTTTCCTGTTAGAAATTGAGGAGACTTTTTATTTCAAAAGGCAGGTGAATGCCACTTCCAGTATTTAGCTTTTTGTTCTGAGTCATGGTTGCAGTGGAGTCCGTTGAATTTTTAAATTGCTATAGTCTGATTGGGTTTGGAGGTCTCTTTTTGCAAAAAGAAAGGAAGAGCCTACTATAATCTCTTCAGTATCAAATAAATCCCCTTAAGTAAGCTGGACCTACACTTTTGCCTGAGTTTCCACCTGGTGATGACTTCACAAATCAGAAAGCTGAGTACCCAGTTACCAGCAGATACGCCTTGAATGACAAATATACTGAGATAGATGTTAGACTCTGAAATTTAGGAAATTATTTGGCTTTAGTGTTCATTTCTTTGGCCTCTGGGACCTTCAAAATTAAATGAAAATGAAGTCCATAAAGAACTTAGGGACTTATCTTGGAAGAACCCTCAGGTTTTCATTCTCTCTGGAGAAGCCTTGTTTGGTGTACACATATGTTGCACAGCATGTGTATTTTGGGTTGTTCAGGTGTAAATTCTAAATGCATACTAATGCATTATTGTTTAAAGTCAAATCATTCAAGGTTTCTTTTTCTTTTTTTCTCTTTTCTTTCTTTTTTCTTTCTTTCTTTTTTTTTTTTTTTTGAGACAGAGTCTCACTCCTTTGCCCCGGGTAGAGTTCTATGATGTCATAGCTCACAACAACCTCAAACTCTTGGGCTCAAGTGATCCTCCTGTCTCAGCCTCCCAAGTAGCTGGGATAACAGAAACCCAACACAATGCCAGGCTTATTTTTTCTATTTTTAGCAGAGACGTGTCTCACTGTTGCCCAGGCTGGTCTCAAGCTCCTGAGCTTGAGCAATCTGTCTTGGCCCTCCAGAGTGCTGGGATTACAGGCGTGAGCCACTGTGCCTGGCCCATTCAAGGTTTCTAATACGAATTCTGATTCTGTGTGCTACTAGGTGGTTTAAGTAGATGAATTTCTCAATTGTTATATAATGACTGTTTCATACCCTGCTTTGATTTTTATATAGATCTAAGTACCTTCTTTTAAGAAAATATTTTTAAGCTGACAATAGTCTTTGCTCTTATTTATTGAGGGTTTACTGTGTACCAGTGAGATGCTACTATAGAGATGAGATTCAAAAAGGAAAGACGCATGCCTAATGTGAGTAGCTTAGAAAGGTTCAATCTAAGTCTTCCTGTTCTTGGTGATGATTCAAACCAGACTCTTTATCAAGACACTTAATTCTTTTTTGGAGATAGTCTCACTCTGTTGCCTAGGCTAGAGTGCTGTGGCATCAGCCTAGCTCACAGCAACCTCAGACTCCCACATTCAAGCTATCCTCCTGCCTCAGCCTCCCAAGCAACTGGGACAGCAGGTACCCACTCCAGTGCCCAGCTACTTTTTGACCAAGTTTCACTTTCGCTCAAGCTGGTCTCCGACTCCTGAGCTCAAGGAATCTACCAGCCTCCCGTAGTGCTAGGATTACAGGTGTGAGCCATTGCACCCAGCCCACATCATTTTTATTGTGATTACTTTATTATTCTCAATAAGGGATGAATGGACCTAACTAAGTCCAATCAATAAGAATACCTGGAGCAGAACAAATACTTCTTCCTGCTGTCCTAAAGCAAACAAGATTTCTTGCTACAAATTGCATATCAAAAATCAAAGTAGTGCAAGGGACTTTGATGATTGCTGAACTTTTGACAAGTATTTCTGTTTCATTAAAATTAGTATCCTAATACCAAAATTAGATGAGAAAGGGTGTGCTTAAACTATTAACACTTTCTTGGGTAGTATATGGAGAGAATGATTGTTTCTTCCTAGCTTAGGAGTGTAAGAAGAGCACCTAGGTTTAAAGTTTTTTCTCTTATACTCATTGTTAGCACATTTACTCAGGATCTAACTGTTTTAGCATAAATTCTAACTTCAGCTTCACCTTTGCACTCTAAAATTTCCTTGTGTGATCTTTCTCTTAAATTTCTCTTTCTGGTCACTTACTGTTTTTCTATTTTGTTGTTTTGTTTTTATGTATGTTCTCTTAAAAAATAAAAAACAAAATTTCCTTGTGTTAGGGTCAAGTTTATAGCTCAGTAGGGTATATCTTTATTTCAAAGACAATTCCACCAAGTATGTTTTCAGAGGAAAATGTTATCATAAGCTTAAAATGTGATGGCATCTAATTAGAGGATTTCCTAATGCTGTTTTCTTTTTCCAGAAAGTATTTTTAACTAGATGTTTAATAAAAGTAGTTCATATGTAACAACAAATTCAGGCATAGTTTAGACTTCCTGGGTTAGATACCTGTTGGAGTTCAGAGGACTCGCATATATAGCACAATGTTAAACGCTCCAAATAGCAGAGGGCTGTGTTTCTGACTTTTATTGTTCTCGCTGAATCACTGTATTATCTTGAGACTTTCTAGCATTTTCAGTGCAATTATTAAAACAGTTATGGTGGCTCTAAAGGAAAGTAATTGGAAAAGAAAGATGGCCTGTACTGGATGAAATTCTTAATTAATCTTTCACTATTAAATTGTTCCAAATTAATCAAGTATATTGCCTATAAGAAGGCAACTATGCTTTACATACCTCAGTATTATCATCACCAAGCCATATATTAAAAGTTAATTTCTGATTTAAAAGTGGACTTTAACTGTAAAACCATCAATTCTAAATAATTCTATTGTCCCCCAATCGTATAACTTCAAAGCTCATGATGAGAGTGCTTCGCACTTAACATTTTGAGATGTGTGTGTGTGTAGACTTTGTAACATTAAATTGGTATATATTTGTTTATAAAATAAATAACCTAAATTAGAGAACATCACTCATTCACTAATGGATTGATTGATTCATTCATTCAACACATAGACACTAAGAAAAAGTGATGTTTTCGGCAGTGACAATAATGACTATGAAATGCAATAGGAGGCAATAAACAACTTGAACTCTAACCAAACTGTAGATGAATGTCCTTGGGGTTATTTGAGAAATTAAGAAAATGTGGCGTTCTCTCTGCTCCCAAACTGTTTTAAATTATGCAAGTAATGTTCCCTACTGGTTCGTGCTATGTTTACTCCCTTCACACAACACGGAGATAAGGCAAACCCCCCAATCACTTGTCCCTTTGCCGTTCGGAATGAGTGAGGAATGGCTCTCCATCCATTCCTAGGTTGCGATTTGTTACTAAACATGGTCATAATTACCAAGTATGCCACAGAGATAAATGTCTCAGTATGTCCAGTGCGAGATCTTACGATCCTAATATAGTCAACGGAACTAGGTAAGTGTAGTTGAATTTTTTTCCCCATTAAATCAACTAGTTAATTAAGTGAGTTAATTAAATGTTTCTATGTCAGACAGACATAATCTAGATGTCAACATAAAATAAACGTATTGTTTCGTCAGATATCTTAAAATGTGATTGTGAGCAAGACCATTTTCAGATAAATGTGTAACAGGTATTCTTGAAAGCCAGAATAGTATTTAATATTGCATTTCACTGAATGCAAGAATCAAGAGTTAAATGTAAGATACTTTGATGTTGGAGCAGTCTGGGTCTTACCACTGGCCTTCCAGAGATTTTAGGAAGCTATTTCAGAGGCTAAGATATAAAAGGTGTGCTGTTGTTCTTAGGATCAATGAAATAGGATTATACCTGCAGGTTATACCTGACTATTTCATATCTATGTTCTGCTACATATTATTTTCTTAGACCTGCATATAAAACAGATACAGTGGAACACCTTGAGACTCAGGTAACTAGTACTGTATGAATGAAATGGGAACATGCTGAGATGATGAAGACAGATTTGTGGAATTCATAGACATTGTTCATCCACCAGATCATGCCTTTTGATAGAGTCTTCTGAAATTCCAGGTTTGATTGAATGACATGAAATTGCATAAAATTTTTTCTGTACTGGGCTAGCCATATAATTGCGTCTTCTGACACATGCATAAGTATAGACAAGCTACTTAATGTCATGATCGGAAGAAGCCAAAAGTATCAATTTGTTATTTCTTTATGTTAAACATTATCTCTGCTTTGCCTTTTTATTTTAAATAGAAATGCTCTCCACATAATGTTTTGAAGTAATAATAAAAAATGATAAAATAGAAGTGTTTCTTTGAAAGTGAACACATCGCTGCAGCTGCCGTTCAGGATGGCGTACCGGGGGTTTCTGCACTGGTGTCCCCCAAGCTGACTCTCCTCTCCTCACGCGGGCACCACAGTCGGCACAGAACAACACCAGCCCTTTCCCTCTCCCCTTCTTTCCAGGAGATGCCCCAGAGTCAGGACTCCATAGTGACCACGTATCTTGCATGTAGTAGACACCTTCTGATGGTCTACAGTGATCCCTTCTTCTGATGTTCACACCCTTTTAAAATCCCCTCCCCTTGTACATGGGCTGGACCTACTGACCATCTTGTAACAAATACAATATGGCAGAAGATATGGGGTATCAGTTCCAAGGCTTGTGGAGTCTCTGCATATGTACAGCTTAATATTCTACCAAAGACTCAGAGAACCTCCTATGAAGATATTTAGGCCAATTTTTGGCTGTAAATCTCTCCTCTTTGGCATTGTGCTCTGCAAATTCCAGCCTCCTCTGGAGCCCTGAACTCCAATCTCTGTTTCTTGGGATCAGGAAAACTGTTGTGCCCTGTTTGAGCTTGATCTTCCTATGCCACAATTGGGAATTTCTTCTTCAGTGGGTCCTTGGTCTCGGGGATTGGAAGAATGAATGAACGGACCTCAGATCAGTGGTTAAGACGGGATTTGTTTACAGAAAGGAATACAGAAGAAGCACTAGAGCTTCTGGCAGAGGGAAAAACCCAAGCTGGAAAAAAATCTCCTGTCCTCCTGGGTCCTTGGTCTAGGGAGGGGTATATATATACATATATATATAGCCTAAAGAATGAATGGCTGCAGTCCCTTCCACTGGGCAAGAGGCCACCTGCATTCCTTGGCTCATGGTTCCTGTTAGCCAGCAGTCACATCACTCTGAGCTCTGCTTCTGGGGTCATATCTCCTGCTCTCACCCTGACTCTCCCACCCAGTCTGTCACTTATAAGGACACTTGTGAGTATATTGGACCTTCCTAGATAATTCAGGAGAATTATCGAGCATGTTATCTAGTATAATATCCCTATCTCAAGATCCTTAATCTCATCTGCAAAGTCCCTTTGCTAAGACAAATGTTTGTAGACTCCAGGGAGTAGAATGTGCATACCTTGAGGGGGGGATGTTATTCTATCTACCACAGGAGGGGAGAAAATTCCTCAATTTTCTTCTCTTTGGAAGATCTTATATAAGATCAGAATTAGCTGTTCCTTGAATGTCTGATAAAACTTACCTGTAAAATTGTATGGAACATTTTTGTGGGTGGATTTTTAAAAAGACATTGCCAAAGTGTGAGTGTGTGGGTATGTGTTTCAGTATAACCATAACAATATTGTTGCTAAGAATGTGATTATTACTTTGCAGCATTTATTGACCATAGGATATAGTGTTCTATTATGCATATACTATGTACCATCAAAATACTATGCTTTAAATATCTTTAGATAATGGCCACCAACGAGAGATACAGTTAAGTACTTTTATATTTCAGAATTCTTTTTTTTTTTTTTAATCATTGGGGATTCATTGGGGGTACAAAAACCAGGTCTACATTGATTTCATTTGTTAGGCAAAGTCCCTCTTATAATTGTGTCCTGCCCCCCAAAAGTATGTCACATACTGTGACCCCTCACCTCCTCCCTCCTTCCCTCTCTCTACTCTCCATTCTCCCACCCCTACCGTGCACTAGGTCATTAATTGTCCTCATATCAGAATTGAGTACACAGGATTGAGTCTTGCTTCTCCATTCTTGTGATGCTTTACTAAGAATAATGTGTTCCACTTCCATTGGCAGAAGTTAATACAGGTGTTAAATACAAAAGGTATAAAGTCTCCATCTTTTTAATGGCTGAATAGTATTCCATGGTATACATATACCAAAGCTTATTAATCCATTCTTGGATTTTGGAGATTGTAAATTGAGCTGCAATAAACAGTCTAATGCAGGATTTTTTTTTCTTCTGGGTAGATGCCCAGTAATGGGATTGCAGGATCAAATGGGAGATCAAGCTTGAGTTCTTTGAAGATTCTCCATACTTCCTTCCAAAAAGGTTGTATTAGTTTGCAGTCCCACCAGCAGTGTAAAAGTGTTTCCTTCTCTCCACATCCACTCCTGCATCTGCAGTTTAGAGATTTTGTGATGTGGGCCCTTCTTGCTGGAGTTTGATGATACCTTAGGGTGATTGTTATTTGCATTTCTCTAATAATTAGGGACGATGAGCATTTTTTTCATATGTTTGGTAGCCATTCCTCTGCTTCAGAATTCTTTTTTGTCATTATAATTTAATTTTGCTTTATAATTATGTAATACATTTGCATGGTTCCAATATCAAGACTATAAAAATGAGGTTTGTCCCAGGAAGTCTAACTTTCAAAAGTGTCCCTTAACCCTGTCTCCTGGGTTTATCATTCCAGTGTTTTAATTTTCATAAGAATGATAATGTGTGTGCATGCCTGTGTGTATGTTGGTTCCTAATTACATTTATATGAATATCAAAGAATAGTTTGTCAATCTTTGAGATTGTTGTTAATACAATAGATGAGAAATGGCATTTCAATGAACTTTTAATTTGTGTCCTTTGTACTATGAGTAAAGTGGAATAGCTTTCCTTATGTTAAAAAAAAAAAAAGAAAGTGAACACATCATATTTTTAACAACCTATTGTGAGTTAGGTCTTTTTTTAATTTAAAAAAAATTTATTTTTTTTACATATACATGTGTGTATTAGGTTTCCACTTTTTGCCTTCACAAAATTAAAAAGGCTTAAAATTTAATAACAATAACAATGTTTAAGATAAGGACTAGAAACAAAAACCTCATAAAGAACAAACGAAATTAAATACATTCAGAAAAGAAATCAGACGATTGCTGCATTGAAATAGTAAGCAATAATAATAATACTAATGCAAAAAAAGTAACATTCACATTGTCAAATAAGAGTATGTCTATTATAGAATGCTTTGACTCTGAGGTTCAGTATGGAATCATCAGTTACTTTTTTAAATTTTTTTTCTCTCGTGATTAGGAATATGGAAAGAAAAGTGCAGAAAACCAAAGGGTAACATTGAAGAAAAAGTGTAGCTATTTCTCTAGTTTGCCCAGTCCCGTATCAGGAACATTATTTGCCACCCACAGTATTAACTTGAGAAAACCGCTTTGAGAAACCAGCAAACAAAAAGCAAAAAAAAAAAAAAGTAGGAAAAGAAAAAGGATGAGATGAAGACCTTCTATGGTTAAAACTACTCATGTCTGTGATTTTTGAAATGTGACATTGGACAATCAATTAAAATGCTTTCGTTGATTCTAAAGAGGGGCTTGTTTTATGACTTAGTTCATGCCACCCTCAAGTTTCCTAAACATGCTCTCCTGCAGTCAAGAGGGGAGAACTATGAGAAAGAAATCAAAAGTGCCTATTGGTTTCCTATTCATATATTCACTTCTCTTTTTGAATGACAGGGCTGGTTGACCAGCAGCTATTTTTTATTATGTAGTTTGGTCTATGCCACTTTCTCTTATTCAGCCTGTTCACTGGGAGTATATGTTTCATCTTGAGAAAAGGGGCTTGTCCTGATGGCTTATTACCTATATTTTCCTGTATGGTTTTGTATGGTCTTAAATATTATTTAGAAATGCCACCACATTGCATTTAGATTAAAGGGGAAAAAAGCATGCAAGAGCCAGACTGTTTTATAAGAAAACTAGGATGCCACAATGTAGGGGGTTATTTGCTTCTGTGATATAGTTAAGGGATTCGAGCAAATCAAGATAACTTGTCTTAGAAACCAGATGACTGTTTTTCTCCTTTTGAAGAGGAGCTGTCCTTTATTTTGTTCAAAAATGCATTCTTACCTTATGTTTTAGAACAAAATAGCAGCATTTAAAAAGATAGAATTTCGTTATCATTAAGAGCAATGGCAGACAAAGCTGACAGGCCTCTCGTAAGCTCCTTTCAGCCCAGCTCCAGACATGGTGACATTGGTACAGACAGGGTTTGTCACCCATAAATTTACAGCTTATTCCAGTCTCTTCATAAATCGACTAAATTTTTTTAAAAGAAAAAAAATATAGGTGTCTAAAATACCCAGTTACAGGTTGTGTTCTATTTAGCCCTTGATTGAAACGTATTGCTCCTTAGTATCTTTTAGCTATGAAAATTATAATATGGAACAGAGATTAGAATGAAATTATCATGGCTGGAAGGCATTTACTCAGTGGGGGCAGCCACATAAACCTGGGTCTTGAGAATGATGATAATACATTAGGTTCTGCATGCCCGATATTATTGCTGCACATTATGTATGTTTCATTTATACTATTTCGCACACACCAGCAACGCTGACAGATAGGTAATTACTCTCTGCGCCAATGAACAGTTATCAGCACCACCGCTGTTTATTGCTGGAATGAAGTGCGCTTGTCAGTCAAGGTCACTTGTTTGTGTGTCCTCTTTAATAGTTCCTTCACAGTTGTTGAACTTTGCACACAGTTCTTATTGCAGGGTTCCTGGAGGTTACTTTACTACATAATGTGTTTCTGGTGTTATCAAAGTCACTTGTATTTATCACTTTAATTGATAAACAACGAAGTCGCAGGAAGCAGAGCTGAAGATGTGAAAAAACATATTTTGCTAGTCAGCTGATCCCAGTAGGTATTCCGTAATGAATGACCTCAGAAAGACACGTTTAGCACAGACCCTCTTAGGCTGTGATACGCCGTCAGCCCATTTTATGGCGTTAACCTTAATTTCAGGCGAGGTGGCTAGTGACACAATTTCATAACTACTGTAGACTTAGCATTTGCACCCTCTTAGAAGCGTTTTTCTTTGTTCATTTCTTGTGCAGTGCAGAGGTTATTTTCATGCTTAGTATATTTATATAATGGGCTAAATCCATTTGGTTTGACTTAAAACCAGTCATGTTTATTTGTTAGATATGTGCCATTAAGCCTCCCCTTCCCATAAAAAATGTTATTAGTCTAATGCTGGTTTTCTTCATTGTGTGAAAGCACCACAGTCTTCCAAAATGAACATTGCATGGTGCGTTTTCGAGAGTAAAAATAAATTCAGTGCCATTGTGTCGATCCTGTGCAGCCTGTAATTTCATCTGTTATAAAATAAAGAGAATGGGTGATTTTTATATTTTTGTTTGTTAGCTACAGTGCTTTATTAGAAACTGGAATAACCTCTAGGATGTAATAATTTATCCAGTCAAGATAACTGGAGCTATTTCCTTAAGCCTGTGATCAGCTTGAGTTTGTGTGTTGGGAGATTTATACTGCCGTTGCTTATTACCAAAGAAACAGTTAAAAAGGATTTATGGTAGTGTATGTTATGTGTGTGTCTGGAATTTTTGTGTATTTAACTTCTCTCCTTGCCTATTTCTGTGTTTCCTCTCTTAACATTATCCTGAAAGAGAGAAAGAAACTCTATCTACAATTAAATGCAAATTTTATTCAAACATTTAAGCAGAATCACATTCATTCATTAAACTAAATGATTCCTTTATTTGAAAAAATATATCAGCACATGGTAATATCACACCCTGCTTACAGGACTACTTCTCTGTCAGTGCAAAAGTTTACTATTTCACGATTAAAGGATTAAACTATAGCAAAAGGTGCCTGGTGACTGTGAATGTTTTAGTTAATTTGATTATGCCCATAAAAAAAGAATTTAATTCCATAGCAGACACTAGATCTTATGCCCAGCAGTGGGGTTCTAATGCATTACAGGTCTGATGTCGTCCTGGGAGAGACTGAAATTGCCACCAGGGCACGGCATTGAGGATGACGTGAGTGACTTGGTTCACTTGGTGAACCCGGGTTAACACCAGGCCTCAACATTCCCGTCATTTTCAAAACGCTTCCCTTTCTTAGTTCTTAGTTACCAGAGTGTTACAAAGAAAGGGTTTTGATCTCATGTAGATAGCACAGCATTAATTACCCTGACACTAATTAAACTGCATCAAACAAATACCACCGTGTTCCTCAGGGGGACAACAGAAGGCAGTTTAAAATAATTACTGGAGCTTCATGCATGTGTGAAGTTTTCATTACTCCTAGGACACAAGCAAAAGAGATTTGATATCATTAAAATAGCCACTCTGTAGTGATTGCAACAACAACAACAAAAAAGTGACTAAAATTTTCCTGGAGCATATTGATGTCTAAATAGTCGTGGCTTCAGTTCTTGAGAATGGTAACTTTTCCTGGAGAATTGGAAGTCTGTGAAGCAGGAACAGGTGTTCCAGTCACATTCTGGTATGATTATGTATTAGCTTATGTTTGTCAGACCATTTCATTAACCACCCACTGCTATCACATATACATATACTTTGTTCTTTCTCAACCATGAAATGAAATGCATATATCTTCACTAATGCTTGCTATCAATGTAAATGAGAAAAAGAGGCTTATTACCAATCATGGCTGCCGTGAAGCCCACACCTCTGTACACTTACAGGTAATAAACATCTTTTTGTAAGTAGGACACAAGATATATTGAGTTCTGCCTGTAATAAGAAACGGCGAGCTTGTCCTACTTATGTGTTAATAGGTGGTACTTCCCATGCGTATTTAGACACAACGCGCAGTGGGACCATTTTAAACCCAGTTTCTTCTCTCAAAACTGAAAGTGGTCATTATTTTTGAGATTGTTTGTCACTCCAGACATAAGCAAACTGTTCTGGTCATAGAAAACGGACCTTTTGTGCTACTGGACAAGTATGCAGAACAGTGACCACGATTTGGGGGATTATAGATGGTTTTTGTCACCCGTGGTTGTTAGAAAGGACTGATGTCAAATCGCTAGATCCCAGCTGAGGGAAAGATCAAAGAGAAGGTATGAATGATTGACAGTGATGGTGCTGGGGACGATGACGGTGATGGTGGAGGTTGCTGCCCGTGCTGGACGCCTCTCAGGCCTGTGTGCGCGTGGTGAATCGCTGGTGCTCTCCCCGCGCTCTGCTCAGCAGGCACACACAGCACTGCCCAGGGGCTTGTCCTCACAAGGTCACTTATCCTGTTTATCTCTGTGACATATGAGCAGTGGGAATCAAGTTGCCTGGGTTCTAGCACCAGGTGCCAGCCATCCTCCCTGAAAGGTGTTGGGAATTAAAATGGGAGAGTGGTCATTTCCAGATTTATGCACCTCGTATTTCATTCCCTGAATGACTCTTTGAATGTGATTATGGAGTGGTTCTGCGTATGCAGGACTGCATATCATAAGCCATTTATTTTTTACATCCCTCTGAAAGCAATAATTTAAGGGAATTATGCATTATGAGGGTTTTCCAGTGATTTTTAAAAATTAAAATAATGCCAGATATTTTAGGAAACCAGTTTAGGAAAATAACACTGCCTTGGTGCTTTAGAATTTTTGCACGAGGCAAAAAAAAAAAAAAAAGATCAAAACTGATTATACTAGAAGAATAAAAAAATTAATCCAGTTGTAGAAATTTGATGTGTCCAAAAAATATGCAAAAAATATACTTTTGTTCCTTTATAGCCAGATGGTTTGTCCTATTTTAAGCTGATAGTAACTTCATACATCTCTCTTGAATGTCATTGGTTTTAACTGGCAGACAGTATCTACTATTAGAATTTTCCTTATTCCTGGATGATCTAAAATGTATTTTTGGAACATTTGGATGATCATACTGTACACCAAGAAAATTTTTTTCATTACACTTAGCTCATACTCAAAAAAGTGTTTATATAATTATAAAAAAAAAAACCTCTAAAAATGAACAGTTCTTTTGACATAATGTTGACAGAAGTCACTTTGATGTAGTTTAGAGTCATGAATTTTCTATCTGTTCCATTTTTCCTGGGGCTCCATCAACTCAGACATCCTGATCTGTCATTTTGCAACTCTTTGTGAAGGCCTTGACAGATAGAGGTTTTGACAAGTGCTGGACATCAGCAGCAATTCAGAATAAGCAGTGTATATTTCTTCAGGTAAAGTGACAAAATGTCTAAAAGCGTCAGAAGAGCTGTGTGGTCGGCAATCATATCTAATATTATAAAGCAAGCCTCTATCTATGGTGTGGGTTTCAGCATTATATGGTGGCTAAGGTTTAAAATTCTGTCACAACCTAAGATCAGAGAGCATTTGCATTCTTTACAAGTGTTTACAATATTAAAGACATTGGTATCACTAGAAAAATCCTTCAAATTCCCATTGAGTGAAAATGATGGGAATAATCACATAATGTGATAGAGTCTTTGACACCACAACACATCGTGATAGGTATTCTTTTTTGTTTCTGCAGTACTGATTGGCTCATTTGGCTTGATTAAAAAGTACGTTCTCATGCTATCTTCAGAGTGCCCAGTTCAGAATTCAGTTTAAGACGACATTCATTAGGTGCTAATTGTACCTGTTCTCAGGTGGGTCGGTTTTCAGACATGGCAACGTTTTTCCTGGTTCTATCCTCTATCAATGACGATGTAACACACGTAACGGGAAACATCCTCTCACTTATGGAATGTGTTGTTCTTTTCACATAATTATTTTGAGTCTGTATTGACTCAAGAAACAGCTGTTGAGAGTTGAGAGGGATGCAAAGTGGCACGGCCTGGAGATGTCCTTATTCACACAGCCAAGTTCCTTTTGATGTGATACCTCCTGGCAGGGTTGTGCAGTGAATTCAACTTCTTTGACAGCCATCAGCACCACTGACCAGTGGTCTCGGGTTTTCTAGTGAGGAGAAAAAGTAGGAAAGAATTCCATAGTTTAGCTGATTTCCCCCTGCTGCTAGAGCTAAAGCTTCTGCCAACAACCATCTAAATCAACACCATGCCACCGTGCTCCGCGGAGCAGAGGTCACCCCAACATCTGGCCCCACTGTCTGCTGCTTTCAGGTTTGTCACTGGGCAGCATCTGCTTATGGGTTTTTTTCTCAACCTCTCTTTGATCTCTCTGACAGTAAAAAGAAGTTGCTATCACCCATCATGTGTTAGGATTTCATTTTTTTTTTAACTCAAAAGCATGGGACATTGGAAAACTGGGGGGATTTTATGTCGCTTACTCTTTTTTATTTTTTAAGTTGATCATTCTATATGATACAAAGGTAAGAAGCACGGTGACTCTACTCTTGATTTCCAAAAATGTCACAATCAGGAAGTCCAGTGTGTGGAGAGATCTAGTTTGAGCGACACTTGTTTCTCTCCATCGTCATTTTAAGAGTGAAGCGATGAGCAGCAAATGGTTCTGTTTGTTCTGTGTTGACTCCGGAGAAAGTCCACGTTATTTATTGTCTGTTTCTCTGACATTTGTATCAGCGGTTGAGCTCTCATACATTTTTCATCCACAACTTGGGATGGAGAGGACAGTGTAGGGATAAGTACCCGGGAGCATGAGTGTGGTCAGCCTTCATCCATCAGGCATGGTGGTCTGTCTTCAACAGCCATTAGTCAGGCTGCATGTTTACAGAAGCTGCACGTCTCCCAGACAAGACACGGAAAACAGCCCCATATTCCTTTAGCTCAGCTCTCCTCCCTCTGGGTGAATTCTTCTTATCCCCAACTTGGAGTTCAAATTCAACCAACACATAGCCAACGCCAGCTCTGTGCCTGACGCTGTCCTGGGTGCTGTGAGGACGGAAGTGGACCAGACGCACCCTCCCTGTTCTCTCACCCTTCACAGTCCGGGTTATGCAGGGGGCTCAGAAATGATCATGTCATGAAAAAACTGAATGACTCAGAATGTGTTTGGCCTTCCCCAAGAACTGGCAACCCATTACTATATTTATATGTAAGTATAGTTATGATAGTTCACAGCTATGATTATAACAGGATTTTAATTCTAGTTCAAATCAAATGCCAAAACTCTCAGGAGGAAATAATAATGCATTCTCCAGCACCGAACGCAGAACCTGACGCATAATACACGTTGTCAGGAGAATTTGTGATTTTCTTCTGTTTTCATTCATTCTCTAAAAAGATCGGCGCTTTCCCTCTAATTTCCTTCACCTTCCAGGAGACTAAAGCAGTTGATAAAAACTTTTTTCCTATGTGATTTAATTTTGGCTAACTAAAACAAGGAGTTGTTTTTGTAGCATTTGCCACAATTTTCAAAGCACTTTTACTAATTTAGCATCATTTGTTCTTTACAAAATTCCAGAAATTTATAGAAACTCAGAGTTTAACTATTTTTTTTTTTTTGGAGACAGAGATTCACTCTGTCACTGGGGCTAGAGTACCAAGGCCTCAGCCTAGCTCATAACAACCTCAAATTCCTGGGCTCAAGGGATCCTCCTGCCTCAGCCTCCCCAGTAGCTGGGACTACTGGTGCCCTCATCATCATAGAGAATTAAGTTTTCTATTTTTAGTAGAGATGTTCTCACTTTTGTGCAGGCTGGTCTCCAATACCTGACCTCAAGTAATCCTCTGGTCTCAGCCTCCCAGAGTACTAGGATTATAGGCATGAGTCGCTGCACCCCTCCTCAGAGTTTAACTCTTAAGTTCACAGTGAATGGGAGAGCATTCAGACCCCAAATTTGCATGTATGTTGGTAATCATTAATTTTTAATTTCTCATTTTTATTTCATAAAAGATTTTTCTAGGAACTTGTTCCATCAGCTAACCATCGCTTCAGTAAGTGCTTAGATAATCAATAAAAACTAAAAGAATGTAAGTGATATGACAAAAACAATGGGACTTTTTCATGCAGGAATCAGTCAGAATACTTTATAGTCAAAAGTGGATGCTAAGATCCAAATTTAAAGGAAGAACACTAACGAAACTATTTCTGCTCGGCCATAGTCCCCCAAAACTGCAGGTCGGGGTAACTGGTCTTGTTTCCTGTCCTGCTAACTAGTTCAGAAGCCTTGAGGACATCATTTGAGCTCTCTGGTCCTCAGGATTTCATTTTGTATCTGAAAAAGAAGGTCTGTGAATTGGATAATAATTTATATCTTTTTTTTTTGTTTTTTAGTTTATAGAGGGTTTGCATGTATTAATTTCCTTTAGCCAGAACTTTAGGTTTTAATATTTTAGGAATCCTTAATTTCACTAGAAAGGCTAAATGTTTGCTCTGCTGAATAAAATATTCAGTGTAGGTCTCACATTATAATGCCCCCATGTAATGACCTTCTTCCTGCTTTGAAAATTATCTGTGGAAATCCAGTCCCCTAAATGATAAGTGATAATACTGGTAAAGAATAATTATGGCCCCGTTAATAAATCTGGTAATTGGCCTTCTTTTTTCTGAACATTAAGCACTACAAACTCAGAAGAATGAATTAGTGTCCAATAAATTATAAAAATTATAACTAAGTATTCTGTTTACCCCATATATTGAGGTAAGTTAGAGAATATAGTTGACATTTTGCATTTTTTAATTCATATATGATCACCTTATTTTAAGCACCCTAAAATACTGTACAACCAAAAAATTTTTTTTTTTACTTTTAAAGACAGCCAGATGACAAAATAACCCTTTTTGTTAACCTGAGAATTTACATATATTACTTTGACCACCAGAGGGAGTCTTCATTGTCAGGAGTGCTGATGAAGCCCAAGAGATCAGGAGACACAGGCTGTTAGGGTGTTGGTAACACATCCCTTGTCTGTCCATGGTATTATATGCATACAAATGGCTACGTCATCAAATTAAATTGTATTGGGTCCATTATTCCCCCCAAAGGAATTTACCATCATATTTTATTTTTTTCTTTAAAATATTATATCACTTTCAAAAGGCTACAAAACCTTGAACTGTATCTTTAAAATAAAAGAGATGTAGCAATAGTTAAGAACATGAGGGATTAAAGAATATAAATTAATAATAACCTGATCACTTCAACTTCAGGGCTGGTTTTGTAATCTGGAAATAGAAATCTCCTTCTTGTCCCTGAGACTCTGCCCCCGCCCTCACCCCCCCACCCCCAGCAGCTGTGCCAGGTTTCTGCAGCCTGACCTGCTGCTGTCCATCACCCCTAACCTGCAGGGACTTCCTTCTAGGGTGAGAGGGTAATTATGTCTCTTGTCCGGTCAGTCCTCAGCCTCTCTTCTGAGACTACCATACAAGTGGCTGTGCGTGTGTGTATTTTCGCAGGGCCGTTTTATAAATGAGGAACTGAGCTGAAACCACCTGCTCGGTTCACCTCGGCTACAAAAAAGCCGAGGGAGAGCAGGGCAGCGGTCCTTCCTCAGCGAGTCTGACTCTTAGTCAGCAGCACATATGGGAGAGTGCACATTTTTTTAAATTTCAGGTTTCAAGCAGGGCGCTTGGGTTTTGCCTGAATATCTTATCTTATACATTACTGATATCAGATTCAATTCTCGATTGTCTGCTTCTCATTACCCAGCTACTCAGAAGTCAATCAGGGCCAGGAAACAATGGGTAATCAAAACTACAGGAAGTTATTACAAATTATGCTTAATTTTTGTTCTTGCATCTGGGTACAGGTATCTTTGATATTCTAGGTAACTGTTACATTCCTCCCAACTAACACCTAGCTCACAAGGCCTGGCAAAGTGGCCTGGCACAGTGCTCCAACTGTGGAGAGGGACCAGTTCTTTTATTTTTTTCCCCCAATCTGTTGTGGATCAATACTTCTGTAAAATATTATATAATAAAAATAAATGACTAGGAATGTGAAATAAAAACATGTGAAATACTACCTAATTTTCCGCTGTTATATTCAACAGACATAAAATTACTCTGTGGAATTGCTGTGAGAGTTGGTAAATGCTCCTGGCCGTTCGTGCTTCACACTGTGGACCAACACGCAGTGCAGAGGTGGCACCTTGGGTGCACTGGCTTCTCATTGCCCCTGCAGCTCTGTTCCTTCCTGGAGGTCCCATTGGAGAATGGGATGAGTGCCTTTCCGACTAATGCGCACTTCTCACTTTGACAGAATCCCTTCTTCTCCCTGATCTGGAGCAAGGGAGGCCTTGGAAGGGGTTTGCTTCCAGGCTGAGCATAGGACGAGAGTAAAGAGAGAAAGAGCTGTGTGAAAAGCACAAACCAGAGTTGTTGGCAGTGGCAGTTTAGTGAAAATAAAGTTTCAAATATTTGACCCCAAGCTCATAATTAGGTTTATTACAGATGATATTTTCTAATCACCTCACATTACAGAAGGTTCAATTTTAAGTTATTTTTTTCTTATGAATTTCAGGCAGAAATAAAGCAATTCAAGGGAGTCTTCATGCTCATGAAATCTGCAGAGAAATTTACTGCAGAGCTTAGTAAAGTAATAGACTGAACACATTTTTCCTTATTTTTCTTTCTTTTTAGTCACCCTTTTGAAATATAGCTGATGGTAATTTCGTCTTCCAAGCCACAGTGCATATTGAGGAGAGATTAGCTAAACAGACTCATTGGTCTGGGAGTCAAGAGACCAGGTTATCGTCTTGTCACTGTTCACAGCCAGGTGGCCTTCAGCAGGTCACTTCAGACCTCAGTTTTCTCTTCTTAAAATGGGGAGACTGTCATGTCCCTGTCATCCTCATAGGGTTGGTTGCTGGGGAGACCAAGTTAACTAGTCGATAGCTTTGGAGACCTTCAGCATGTTACACAGACATGCACACACATCTGTGTACATGTGGGGATGGCATCATTCTCCATTATTCCTAATCAAATGTCCATCAACCCAGGAGAAGGATGCAATGAATTCTATTCATAGGGACACATGTGTAGTCCCATTATGCTATGACTATTTGGTTCCGTTTCTTACTGGAAGGCACATAAAACTAATTGCTTATGTGCATGTTTAAGCCACAAAAATGTCCTGGCAGGAAGTGAATGCCTGGGGATATTTGTATCCACTTCCCACAGTGGAGTGAACAGAAGTACTTCCAGCTAAAGGAGAAGGATAAGCCTGCCTTGGAAAGTGTTTTCACTTTTCAAAATATATTTTTTTAATAAATATTTATTATATATATACACATATATACATACATATATTATTTTTTGCATATATAAAATTTATTTATATATACATATATACAAAATCTATTTTTATATATATAATATGACAATACATATCATTACATGTATATAATATTCTACATATAAAATGTTTTCACTTTTCAACATTTATTTTTTATATATACATATGGGGGATAATATTATATACATGTATATATGTATATATAAATTTGAATAGAACAACTCTCACATATTTCTTCAACATATATATGTATATTATGTTAAAAGATATTACATCAAAAATGCAGGTTATTCAAATTTGGGAAAGAATAACACATATTTTTGTTCTTGTTTGTTTGTCTTAACCAGAATTTTCTAAGCTGTCCCCAGAAAAAGAAGAATTAGAAATTACAATTATAGTTTCCTGACTTCATTATAGGTTGCAGATAAGAGTGGCTCTGTTTCTCCCCCAAATATACAATATCTCGGCTTGTTCATTACTTTTTAAATTGGATTTTTTTTTTTTTTTTTAGACACAGGTGTTGCTCTATCCCCCAGGCTCTGAGAGTACAGTGGCGCAATCCTTGCTTTCATGGACTCAAGCTATCCTCCCACCTCACACTTCCGGATGGTATTTTATCATAAATGTGAGAACATGCTAGCATCAAATAGTTTATTTTAAAGAACATCTGGCCTTGGGACATTCTTTTAGAATTAGGAAAAAAGAGTATTACATCGGACATATTTCTCCTTACTTACAAGGAGAACACACAGTACATTTTATCATAAGTACACAGCTGCATTTCGGTTGGATATCTTCAGAGTAGAGATGCCAACTAGAACCTAGAATCAAGTAACTATTTGCTGGCGTATTAGTGAGTTAAAAATTGTATATAAGTTGTGGCTGGGCATAGTGGCTCATGCCTGTAATCCTAGTACTCTGGGAGGCCGAAGTGGGTGGATTGCTTGAGCTCAGGAGTTCAAGATCAGCTTAAGTAAAAGTGAGACGCCATCCCTACTAAAGAAATAGAAAAACTAGCCGGGTGTTTTGGTGGGTGCCTGTGGTCTCAGCTGTTCAGGAGGCTGAGGCAAAAGGATCGATTTAGCCTATGAGTTTGAGGTTGCTATGAGCTATGACCTCACAGTCTCAAAAAAAAGAAAGAAAATTGTTGTATATACGTTGCTTATAAAAGCCATGCTCTGTGTTCAGTGTAGGCTGGATTATACCATCCACCAGTACCTAGTGGTACTGGAGGGAAGTAAAGCATGAACATTAATATAATAAATACAATTAATATAATAAATGTTCTTTTGTTCAAATTTTTTTGATCTTTTAGTTTTGAAATTTATTGTGTGAACATGCTGTTGTCCTTTTGGTTTGGTTGGTTATTTCTTCCTGGGACCACAGACGACATGGGAAGTTACACTGTCTGGGAGCAGATCCCAGCCATGCTGTCTTCCTTCTTGCTAGGGAAACAGTGGGGATTTCGGTGTGGAGGGATTTAATTTATGAACTATAGTGCAAAAGAAGGAATGTATTGTTATTTCACATTGAGGAATAATAACATTTCTCATATGTGCCTGCCAGTGTGCCAGTATGTAAGAGAGACCCTCAGCGTTCCTGTCAATAAAATAGGATCTGTGTGTGTGGATGTATTTGTGAGCAAAGGCAGGTATTAATATGTCTCTCTCCTCTTTTTAAGAAAAGACTCTAGGATTAAAAGTGAATTTACAATTCAGTTATGAGTGTTTTGAATTTACATAAGTATATCCTTCATTATTCCTTTAAATAATGAGCTTCCAGAAGACATTATAAGTATAGTTTGAAGGTTGATGTTTGTATAGATTTTAAAGAATTGAGCTCAAAAAATATGCTCTCTCTATATATGGAAACAAATATTTTTGAAGATAAAAAACTTAGATACATCTGTTTCATAAAACTAACAGTGGGAAAGAAATGAAAGGAAATTTAACCTTCATGGCAGACACTTCAGAGTATATTTTTGAATCAGCAATTTTTGGCATTAGTGTCTAGGGAACCAGAACCCAAGAAATGATCACTTCAGCCAAACTTGGACTCGTGGAAAGCAAAGTGTAAACTCTTTGTAGGTGTTTCCTTTTCCATTCAGTGTGTCTTCATTATTTAGAATCGTACCTGGGACAGAGGCTTCTCTTGTCCTTTATTTCAGAGTTTTTCCAACAGCTGATAAGTGATTGCTAAGCCCATTTAATATCTTGTCCCTGAACTCCGTTACTTATTTATGTTGATAAATGAGAAAATTCAGACATTTCAGTAAAATATACAACTTTGATAAATGTTCACGTCATTTAGGCTGTTGTCAATTGTCAACTTAGTCACATTATAGAAATATTTATTGCCAAATAAATAAGTGAAAGAAAAGAAAGAAAGGAAGGAAGAAGGGGCTTGAAATAAAAAAATCTTCAGAAGCTAGTTTTAAATGCTTTTTATGGGCTGGGGGTGGTAGCTCACACCTGAAATCCTAGCACGCTGGGAGTCTGAGGTGGGTGGATTGCTTGAGCTCAAGAGTTTGAGACCAGCCTGAGCAAGAGCCACACCTTGTCTCTACTAAAAAAATAGAAAAACTAGCAGGCATCATGCAGGTGCCTGTAGACCCAGCTACAGGGGAGGCAGAGGCAAGAGGATCGCTTGAGACCAAGAAACTGAGGTTGCTATGAGCTATGATGATGCCATGGCACCCAAGGTGACAGTGAGACTCTATTTAAAAAAAAATTAATAAATAAAACATGCTTTTTATGTATTAATTGTAGTCACCACAGCACCCGCGTCCCTACGGCTTTGCCTGGAGAGATGGTGGAGAACCGCGGAACTGGACTTGTAGGAGTTGCTGCGGTACCTGCAGGGTGCAGTGACCCAGCCTGAACGTTGGGTTTTCCGTGCAGACATCCACATTATCCCCAGGGCTCTCCTGAGTCAGGAAGCCAGTTTTATGCTGGCTGACTATTGACTTGATACTAAATGTGTTTATATGTATCGTGATAGAGAGAACCCTACAAACCCAGGGGATAGCTTGCAAAGGAAGCGTGACCTGCCGCGGTTGGACTGGTGCGCTCGTCTCCTTTCCGCTGCCGCCTGCACACGATTTGGGGCAGATGCACCTGCGTGTGAGGAATACCATGTCTACAGAAACTGCCTACCGTTAGCCAGGCAGGCTTTCATTAGTAGGACTCTTTTCACAATGTTGAAAGCAGGTGGAGCTCTTTTCCCAACTATCCAGAGTAACATAAACTTGAAAAATACTTGAAAAAACGTTGAATTACCCAAGGAATAATTTATTTCCTTTCTTTCTTTTTTTTTTTTTTTTTTGCAGTTTTTGGCTGGGGCTGGGTTTGAACCTGCCACCTCTAGCATATGCGGCCAGCACCCTACTCCTTTAAGCTACAGGAACCACGCCAGGGGTAACTTTTTTAAAAAAGAAAAAAAATTTACATTTCTTGAGTGCCTGTTATAGGCCACATAATTTTAGATCCTGTTCCACTTTTTGTTTTGTTTTGTTTTGTTTGGGACATTTAAAACTTTTCTTAATTGAGATGTAATTCCTACAACATAGTATTCATTTTTTTCAAGTGTAAAATCATCGGTTTTTTGTATATTCATGAGGCTGTGCAATCATTACCACGATCTAATTCTAGAACATTTTCATCACCCCCCAAACCCTGCTAGCAGTTACGCCTCATTCCTGCCTCCTCTCATCCTTGGTAACCACTCATTTACTTTCTTTTCCCGTGGATTTTGCCTATTCTGGACACTTAATATATATGGAATCATACAGTATATGCTCCTTTGTGACGGACTGCTTTCCCTCAGCAGAGTATTTTCAAAGCATTTCAAATGTTATAACAAGCATGGGTAGTTCATTCCCATTTACGGCTGAATAATATTGTATTGTGTGGATATATCAAAGTTTTCCCTGAATGTTTCAAATCATTTCCACTGAGAAAATTGAAAAAAAAAAAAAACTTTTGGAGGGTAGAGAGGGTGTAAAGTGACGTGTCTGTGAATCAGGAAGAGTGGGCCCACGTGGTTTAGGGTGCAGCAGGGCAGAGTGAAGAGCGTGACCACACAGGGTCCCGGGATTCCTTTGGAAAATGGCACTGGAGGGGTGCTGAAGAAAACCTTACTTTCTTGCAAATATAACTTAACATTGTTAACTGTTGTTTCAAATTTTAATTTTAAAAGCAAGGGGAAGGAAGACGAAAGCATATTACGATCAGGATCAACTAGGTCTTTTTCTTGCTGTATCATGTGCTTCACTGGAACCATATTTCTGCCTCAAATATCTGAAATTTGTGTCACTGACAACTTTCACCACCTTTATTTTCTGTTTTTAATTTCCAAAGGGGACATACAGTAGTTCCTTATGAATTCTTACAAGTCATGGACACCCGTACTTCTAAAGGAAACGAAGCCCTGGTTGCTGCAGGACTGAAGGCCTGATTTCATAGCTTTACTCTGAAAGTGGAAATTAGGGACCGCTCTCCTGCAGTCTCAGACTTGGGCTGGGTGGGAACTGTCACGTTTCCCTTAAACAAGAAGACAAGAGCCCAGTGGAACTTTCACTGGGATAGCCGAAAGTGACATATCAGGAATGAGAGAGTTTTGAAAGGAAGGCTCAACTGGGGAGATGGACCAAACTAAGCACTGGAGAGCAAAAGGGAAGTAGGATGACAGAACATGTTCAAAGCGGGTTACCACAGAGGCCTGGGAACCGGTGGGCTGGTTTTCCCAGCCTTGATTTTTGTGGTGCTTGGAAGCCAGTGGAGGTGCTCAGGTTTAAGATGTTTGCTTATTGCCCAGAGTGTATTTACAGACTCACAAAGTCTTCCTTTTTACAAAGGGCTTCCCCACTGTTTTCTGTTTATCATCCAGTCACTGGCCAATCAAGTGGTGATGATGGAAATCCCTGTCTGTTGACCTCTGTGAATAAGCTCTGTAAGTAAGTCTCAAAGAAGAGACTGGTTATGGTCAACGCCATCCTTCACGCTGACTGTTGAGTGAATAAATGAATCAGTGGATGAATAGAGGAATGTGAAAAGAAGCTTGACTATCAAGATAGCTTATGAAGTTTGACTGTCTTAATGAATTGAATTGCAACAAAAAGGTTATGAAAGTTTCACAAGTCTATGAATCACAAATTTCACCTCTCCTGCCCTCTGGAAACTCAAAATATACAAGGAATGTCATATATGTACAATCAAATGTATTTTTGAGCATCTCTTGCCCAATTACCATTATTATGTCTTGCTTTTCAGAAACTATTTTGCTTCTTTCTCTGTCCCTCTCTCTCCACACACACACACACACACACACACACACGCACGTACGTAACTGCTGCTCTGTTTAACGAAAGCAGTTTCCTCAAATTCTGCAAGAATTCCAATTTCTTGGGATATGAAAAGTCTATACAGTTCTCATTCCAGATGGATAGGATCGCTTCTGAAATACCAGCTAACTGTGACCACAGACCTGGCTGTCCCTGTGTAGTCTCTACCTCAAAGCAGTCATTTTCCTCTTTACTTCTCTATGGGAAGAATGATGGCTCCTACCAGCAGCCAAGTGACCACATACTGACTTAGATGTGGTTTTGCTCTGCTGTCAGTATCACCACATGTTCCCTACCTCTTGACTGCTCAGAATATTCCAGAAGACAAACCTCTGCTTGCTTAGCACGAGTGAGGAGCCCATCTTGGACCAATCCACTACCCCTCTGCGCTGGTTTGTCCAGCCTGCGGCAGCTCCCATGAGGATGGAGGCACTGGTGCTTATTAGATCCCACTGGTGTCCATAGCATCATGGTGGAGATGAGGCAGCATTCATTTGTAAATATTAAGTTAGTTTTATTGTTTTTTTTTTTTTTTTGAATAAAGGAGGTTTTCAGTCAGGCAAGTGATTTTTTGTTTTTGACTTTTCTAGGGATAAGAATTGATGCTAAGTAAATCAGCAAGATAGACTAATGTCCACAAGGACCTATTTGTTCCTTTAAGTGGCGCATCAGTGTCTGTGTCTGACTCTTTGGGGGCTTAGGGCAGAGCATTAGGTAGAGTCTCCACCCTGGTGCGTGCAGGGGGACAGGGTATTCCCTCACAGCGTTCCCAAACTCTGCTTCTCAACAAGCAGGACTTGAGCGTGACCATGAGCTATGCATGTGGTGGGGCTGGCCCACAGTCCCCATCTTGAAAGCGATTCAGGAACAACTTGGGGTGAAATGGACAAATAACAGCAAGACAGACAGGCAGCGCTTAGACCTAGTTGCTCTGGAACTGCAGAACCAAGCCAGACCAAAAGCATCCAGAGAGACAGACAGAAACTGAATCCACTAGAATTGTGGCGTAACCACTGGGAAATCTTTCTAAGGTTTCTTGGGAGAGAACCATGAAAGGCCATGAGCTGATTCTGACACTGCAATAAAAGTAACAATAATATCTGCAGCGAACATTGTCGGGATCGTGTGCCAGCCAGACTGCTTTGTGACCATGATCTCGTTGGGAAGACCAGGTTTTTTAGTTTATTTTAAAATGTATTAATTGCTCCTAAGATACATTTCTATGTAAAGAAATCAAGGAGCACAGTTACTTCTTATGCATTCCTTCTATCATATTACCTTTGGGAATATTTTGATGAATCCTGAATTTTCTGACATGCAATGATTTTAGATTAGATTTTTAATGTGATGGTAATAGAGCTTTTATGGGCTGTCCTTAGTTGCTTGAGAATGTTCTGGTGAGCTGTTACTCCTGTACTTGTATGTAATTGTCATTTCTCTGGGAATTAGCTAATGTAATCATTAGGAAATTGTTGGGGTTTTTTCCAGCTTTTAAAAATATGCTATTTGTCTCATTTCTGTGTTTATTCTATAAGAACTTTTAGCCGTTATGTGAATTTTGCTAAAAGCTCTATGACCACTTGTGTTCCAGCGTAGCATTTTGGCCAGCTTTAATAAGGTTAGGTTTTTTCCTTAGGATATTTTGATTGTCTGGTGAGCACATGAGGCTGTTATGTTCTGAATTTCAATCCTAGCTGAGATGGGAAGCCACACTTTTTGTTTTGAATACATTTTGCCGCAGTGTATATTTTTTCCCTATAACTCAAAATATTGTCTGACTATTAGGCTTATAACAAGCTTAATTCAAATCGTATATGTAAATCTATTTTGTCTAGTGGGCTTTTCTGTTAACATTCCTGAGTTTTTTGTTTTAGCATCATAATGTGTTGCCTTTTACATTAGAACAAAAGCCCGGGAATGTTGGTTCATCAGCTGACAATGCCAGTTTTGTCTCTTAATTAGAAAAGAGAATAAAGCTGTTTTTAGGGGTGTCAATAAAATGACAGATGCATCATTAGCAGAGGGCTGTGGTGGATCAGTACTGTGCAAATACTTGGAATGGAATTAATAGGAATTTCTGTCAGCATATTTAAATCGAAAGCGTGGGGGGATGAAAGCAGTGTTTTAATGCTGTGCACTAGTCAAAGAAAATGGGAGCAAATGACCATTTAATGCTGAATTAGGAATGTGAGTGAAATCAAGTTGCAATAGAGAATATATTACTGAGAATTTTATATATTATTAATATATCACAGATGACCCATTGTGAGTATTGTACGTATATGATTAATTCATTTAATAAATATTTATTGAGGGTTAACATCATGCCAGGTGGTAAATTTAAGAGTCCCAACCTAAGGTGACTGCCCCACATAATTAGTAAGACAAAATGTCAGTTCAACCACAAGTCTCCGAAGAGGTTTCTCAGAGCTTTCGCATCGGATGGTCTCCCACGGTACAAAACCCAGGTCACTCAGTAGGATTCAAAGAATTCCCTTTAGTCCGTATTTCATAAGTGATCAGCAGGTTGCATTAGTCAGTGCAGACAAGTATACATGGGTTTGCTCATGCACAAGGTATTACATCATGAGTTTTTTTAATTTTTTTTTATTTTTACAGGTACATGTGATTATTAGGTTTCCAATTTTTGCCTTCATAGAATTAAAAAGGCTTAAAATTTACCAACAATAACAATGTTTAAGATAAGGACTAGAAACAAAAACCTTGTAAAGAATGAATAAAAGATAAATACATTTAGAAAAGAAATCAGACGATTGCTGCAATGAAGTATTAAGCAATAATAATTTATTATTAAGCAATTTATTAAGCAATAAAAATTTTTCAAAACAAGGTATACATATGGCTAACGAACATATGAAAAAATGCTCAACATCATTAATCTTCAGGGAAATGAAAATTAAAAGCACTGTGAGATACCACCTTAACCCTGTCAGAATGGCCATTACTAAAAAGTCAACAAACAATAGATATTGGCATAAATGTGGTGAAAAGGGAATCCATCTGCACTATTGGTCAAAATGGAAACTACAAACCAGCTACTATGGAAAACAGTATGGAGATTCCTCAGAGAACTAAAAGTAGACCTGCCGTTTGATCCAGTAATCCTACTACTGGGTATATACCCAAAGGAAAAGAAGTCATTAAATCAAAAAGACACATGCAATCACACGCACATTTCTTGTACCCTCAATGAATCCCCAACAATAAATTAAAAAAGAAAAAAAGACACATGCATGCATATGTTTATTGCAGCATAAGTGCCTATCAACTCATGAGTGAATAAAGAAAAGGCTGGGTGGGGGCATGTGTGTGTTGTACATGTAGACACACACATACACTTACACACTCACATATACACCTGGAATACTACAGTACAGCTTTTAAAAAGGAAGAAGTCATGTCTTCTGGGGCAAGTTGACTGAAACAGGTCATTATGCTAAGTAAAATACTCCAGGAAGAAAAAACGAATACTGTGTGCTCTCATTTATAAGTGGGAACTAAGTTATAGGATACACGTGGTCATACAGAGTGGTATAATAGACACTGGAGACTCAGGGAGGCATGAGGGATGAAAAGTTACCTATTGGATTCAATGTATACTATTTGGATAATGGGTGAACTAAAAGCCCTGATCTGATCATTATATAATTCATGCATGTAACAAAAACTCATTTGCACCCCCTAAATCTATTGAAATAAAACTTAAAAAACATGAATAGCAAAATAAAAATCCAGTCTCATATTGAAAACAAAAAAGTAAATAAAATAGTTGATTAATTTTTTTAAAAGATATTATGTCAGGCCGAGGACAGTGGCTCATGCCTGTAATCTTAGAACTCGGAGGCTGAGGCAGGTGGGTTGCCTGAGCTCGTGGATTCGAGACCAGCCTGAGCAAGAGCAAGACCCTGTCTCTAAAAATAGCCGGGCACTGTGGTCGGCGCCTATAGTCTCAGCTACTTGGGAGGCTGCATATCACTTGAGCCCAAGAATTTGAGGTTGCTGTGAGCTGTGACGGCATTTCACTCTACTGAGGGTGACAAAGTGAGACTCTGTCTCAAAAATAGCTAGCTAACTAGCTAGCTAGCTAGATATTATGGCATGTTATCCAGTCATCTGAAAGGACTATTCTCAAGACGAAAACCCCTTGTCCTGTTTAATGATTCTATTCTCAATGCTTAAAATAGTACTACCATAGAGTAAGTACCCCATAAATATTCATAAATGAGTGGTTGAGAAAAAATTCACATAAAACTGGAGACATGTAATAGATTAATTGGATAAATCATTTTGTTTGAAATTTATTCATTTGTTCATTCTTTTGATGCTCTCGACACCTTGGCTGTCCCCCGCACTGTGTGAAGTGTGGTGAAAGGGAATGCATATCCACTCCTGGTCAGAATGTGAACTAGTAACTAGTACAGCTGTGGAAAACAGTGTAGAGATTCCTCAAAGGAATACTTTTAGTTGACCCGCCATTTGGAGGGCTGAGAAATTAAACATAGAGTTCCTGCTTTTAAGAAACTCCAAGTTTAGCCTATATGATGCTGAGTAATTCTAATCTGGTTAGAGGTCTCTCAGTGATGTGATATGCCATCCTCATATGTATTGATAGAAGTGCACAGAATGTCTAGGGGCTGGCCTGGAGCTGTGTACAAAAGGAGAAATGCATTGGTACTTAATTAGGACCTAGGCATGCAATATCGCGAGTAACCCTGAGATGGAACCTGGAATCCTTTAAGGAATTGCCACATTCTCACTTCTTGGTCTTGTGCTCCCCATTTCAACCCTTTTGTTCTTGTGTTGAAGCTGGTATGCTGAATACCTAGAGCAGATTTTTAGTAGTTGTATGACAAAATCATTTAGTGACAATCATGAAACATTTAGCAAGAAGCATTTTCCTAATATTTTATTTTTGAAATTAGTAAAGAAAAAATTTCAATTTTACAGATGTTATTCAAAATTAGTAAAATATTTCATGCATGGACTAAAATTTGCATTTACCATATAAAAATATCACACCTTGCAATTTGTACCTTTTTTTTTTTTTTTTGGCTGGGGCTGTGTTTGAACCCACCACCTCTGTGGTATATCCGGCCAGTGCCCTACTCCTTTGAGCCACAGGAGCCGCCCAGTTTGTACTGTTTTATTGTTTTAAATTTTAAACAAATAAAAATTCTTGGGGATGACACAGAATGATATTTATTTATTTGTTTATTTTGCAGAGTTTTTTTTTTTGGCTGGGGTCGGGTTTGAATCTGCCACCTCTGATATGTGGGGCCAGCAGCACAGGCGCCGCCCTCACAGACTGATTTATTTTGAATCTGCTATTTAAACAAAGGACTATTTGGATGGACTAAGAGAAATGAGTTATATTCAATGCAAATCTCTCCAAACATTTAAGACCTTCCTCTTGAAATGAATATATGTAGCTGAGTCTGAATATGTCAGAAGAGGCCTACTGTGTAACTGGTGGTCCTCCAAATTTCACTTCTGTGCAGAAAACCATATTCGTGAAAGGAAACAAGAAATATTTTCTAATTTGCAATGTGGTGGAACTTAACTTCATGACATATAACTTAATAATGGCTATTCATGGTGATTACCCAAAGTCATAAAAAAAATCTTTAAATTGGGATCACTGTGCAATGTTATTGAGCCAAGAAAATTTGTGATAAAAATTTACAAATATTACTATCCAGAACATTTTGTAATAGTGACAGTTGTACAAAGCTGAGTCATCCAAAATATTTCATTTATCTATCATCCAAAACAAAGGTATTGCTTTATTTTTCATTAAGAACACCTCAGGTATACATCGATTTTAATCGGTAGTGGGTGTGCTCAAAGCTCTGAAAAATCTTTTTGTACACTACAGGATGTTGTAAACATCAGCTTACTTAATTTTTGCAAGGAAAAATATGCCCCATTCCCTTTATCTTTGCCTTTTTTTCATGTAATAATCACAGGGGTGGGAAAATGAGCCAGAGCATCAGTGCTACCCCTATTACAATGCTACTGCCCCATTACCATCAAGTATTCAAAGTTATCGTTATTTACTCATTCATGCATTCATTCTCTCAAGAAGCATGTGTAGCACTTGCCATACGCCAGACCCCTTGCTGGGCACCAGGCAGACCAAGTCCAACAAAGTCAAGGATACAGGGGCATTGACAGACAAGGTCATTCCCCTCTACAGTAGAGGGTGGTCCTGTGCCAATGGCGAGAGTATGCACTCTCACCTCTGGGAACATAGGCTGTTTTTAAAATGAAAACACCAAAGCAATGAAAGAAAAATGGAAATGAATTGAAAATATCTGTCTCTGTGCATTATAGATATAGTCAGTACTCAGCTGTTAAATCCAGCAAAAAATTCCGTTGCTGTAATTAATTTCTTTGTGCTGATTCTTCCTAGTAAGCCTCAATTTTAACAAAGTTAATTAGGTCGAAGATTAAAAATCCCATTAGTGTCGATCATTCACTTCTTGGCTCTGTCAACAAGGTACTAAAACCTTGCTCAGTTCCAGAGGGGCAAGCGGAGGAAAGGGGTGAAAGAGAGCAGCAGAGCTCGCCGTTCGCTATGCTTCAAGGGCAGATATTTTCGGCTATTTTTAAGGATTTAGGAGGCTATCAGATATAACCATCATTTTGAAGCGTATTTTGTCCTTTTCCTGTCATCACCTAGCTCTGACCCTTTAGACTTGTGGCTGTTTACTCTCTGAGAGCTGTGTGGCTATGTTTACATTTGCTGAGAAACTCTATCCAGTCTACTCTGATTATCCAGTTTGCAGGTTTGCATGGCATAGATTTTTAATCAAGGGCCTGTTTCTACTGTCACCTTATCTGCTCATTTATTATGGTTAAAGACTCAATGGTGGCTAATATCTCACCCAGACCAGGAAAGAATAAACAAATAATAGAATCATGAATTACCTATAGGCCATAATTCTCTTCAAAATACTGGTTTGTTTGAGTTATGTTTCTGCCTTGGCTCCCACACCCGACTTACAATGGGAAGAATTACAAAACTTCAGACAGACATTGTTATGACTTACTCCCAGGTAGTGGCTATATGTGAATGTGGCAGCCACACAGAGAGAAGGGTGACCGAGACTGGAGCAAGGGAGCACGTGCTACAGGCCTCAGCGTATTAATTGTGTGGTCCACAGAGGAAAGTCAGAAATGGAAAAGGAATCGAGAGAGGATGGAGGTGACAGGAAGCCATCTGCAGTCCAGTTCAAACAGGGATATGGCAAAGGCATTTCGCCTCCTGAACAGAGTGGAAAGCTAAGGGGAATTTGATCAAGGTCTAGGATTAGAGGAACAGAGTAGTCATTGTGCACAATAAGGTCGTCCAAGCAAATCCATCTCAAAATAAGGTGACAGAGAATCAGAACAGGGTCAAGGTATGGCACCGTAACACTTGTCTGGGATAACAGCACCCATAAAAGGTAGAGAAACTCCAAGATACTGGAGCAAAAGGGGAGATGAGGTAGGTAGTTTGGGGCAGGGAGGAGATGTGCAGTGCTCCACAGAATGGTCTGCACAGCGGGGGTCAACAGGAGTGTTGGGTCACAGAGAAGCCCTACCCTCCTTTTACCTAATCTCCTTCCCTGAGCTACTGCCCATAAATCCCCATCACGGTGCTTAGGGTACTGTAACCCCGCAATACATGGTGGTGGCTGACACTGGCATTATTATAATTACGTACATATCTTGGATGAGTGTGAGTAGCTGGGACCACAGCAGGCTGACGCATGATATGCACAGAGGCAGGGTTTCATTTGTAAATGGTTTCAGTGCCACGGACAAACAGGCACTGGGAAAGCTCTGTATACTGGTCTCAATAATCTGTGGATGAGCTTGGGTAGCCTCCTCCTGAAGATCGAAAGTACATGTTCATGGTGAGGAAGGGTGGGCCACCTGCAGGCGAAGTGTGTTCCTCTTTGGGCCTCAAGGTCATTATTGAAATAATGAAGGGAAAGAACTAAGTTGTGTCTGTGGTCCATTTTAATTTTAAAAATCTGTAATTCTGAACTCTAAATGAGACTTATTATCTCTTCTTGACTTAACATGGCCTTTCCTTTATTCTTTGCTCAAAAATATGTCACGTCTCTTGCTTGGGAAGCCACTGGCACACAGAGGCCTGCTATGGTGGAAATCCTCGTTCAAGCCTGTTGGGCAAAGTATTTTGTTTGTCAGAGCAAAGGTGTTAATTAAGTCTTTAGCACTGCCTCTTATCTCTGCACACACTCCCTGTTCTGGTCAGCCTCTACTGCCTAGCAAGTCTGCCTGAAAAGTCCCTGCTCACCCTTTCTGCACCACAGCTCAGCAAGGGAAGGGGTCTCAGAGTGACAGCTTGGGAAAAGACTGACAGCACAGGCCTCCCTCACTCAGCTTATCTCTTCCCAAAGGTGGCATCATTGATTTAAGACATAACCAGAAAAGCTTTTCTTTTTTCTTTTTTTTAAGAGACAGAGTGAAACTCTGTTGCACTGGGAGCATGCTGTGGCCTCAGCCCAGCTCATGGCAACCTTGGTCTGCCGGGCTCCAGGGATCCTCTCGCCTCACCTTCCATCTTCTATTGGCTGACTCTTCTACCAACGTCAGAGCTTAGATTTGAGCTTAATAATTTAAATTCAAGGTGAACTTTTCTGTTGTTCTTCAGCTATTCTTATTTCATTCTCATGACAACCCAATCAGAAACACTTTTTGAACCTTTACGGAGGCCAGCACCTTACCCACTTGCCGGGTAGTCTATTATGAAATGGCTTTTCATGAGTTGCTTTTGTCCAGGCATCTGGATTTTGAGCTGTGGGGAGCCTGGATGATTCCTCTTGAGATGTAAATTAGAGATGCCTCTGAGTCTGTCTTTCTTATATACAGGGTGTCCATAAAGTTCATGTGCAATTTTAAAATAGTTGTCTATTTTCATTCACTGCACCCAGTTTACTAGCCACTTTAAAATAGTTGTCTATTTTAAATTGCACAGGAACTCTATGGCTACCCTGTATAGCTTCTGGAGTTGACATTCTAATTTTGCTATTGTATCTCATTTGCTTTTTTACTTTCTCCCTTAGCTTTGGACATGACTACTCTATTCATAATTGATACTCGTGCAATTCAAATGAACAGAACAAATATGTTTCTAAGCCAAATTCAACACCAATTCTTACCTACCACTTGAAAACCTGCAATCCAAGGAATCCTGGCAAAGCATAAACCGAAGGGGCTCACTAGCTTGAGATTGCCCTCACTTTCATCCCCCTGTGGTCTCTAGCTCTAACACGCTCACACAGTCTCACTCAGAAGGCAGCTGACGGCTTATCTGCCCCAAGAAACACAAGCTGCCAGCCAATGCTGCTCCTTGGGAGGAAGAGCTGGTCCAGCTGCCCTGTCTGAAGAGGTGGCTTGGCCCACATCGCCCCTCCTTGATACAAGTTGCAGCTCTTGGACAGTAAGGACGTCTCTCAGATTCAGGGTTAGAGGGACTGCAACTTTCTCTCCACCTTCTCCCCTCTTTTCCCCTCACACATACACACCCCGTCGTTCAGTAATAAAGATCAGTAAATGTGATTGGTCAGATCATAGCATCACAGGAAAGAAAGATAAACCACAAGATCTTTTCTCTCTCATGAATAACCCATCAATTCTGGTGGGTTTAGGGGTGGGTGTGTTTGTGCTTTAAAGGAAAGGAGAAGATAAAAAGGGGACAGAATAGGTTCCGAAAGGGGTATTTGTCCTGCTTTGTGCTTTGCCTGCTGACTGTGTCATGTCTGTACTGTTTCCAATGAGTGCAGGTAAAAGCAATTACATACCTAGAACGACTTAATTGGTCACCTCCATTCATTAATCAAGCCAGAAATAAGAGCCTCCAGCTCCAGGTTGGTGTAATTTCAGCTTGGAAGAAAGACTTTTTGTCTCATTAAGGTCTTTAACTTGGCTTGTTTTTTAGTTACCTAAAATTAGAATGGCCAATCTTCCGTAAGATCATATTATTAACTTATTCATTATTTATTCAAAATAACCTATTAAGTGCATACTATGTAAATGACTTTATGTAAGATCTATGGAAGGAGGAACAGAAAGAGTCATGAAAATGTCAACCCCTGTTTCAGCGTAAATGACACTGCTTCAGAGAAGCTTTCCCAGACCATCCAGTTCACTAGCCATATGCCATCATATTTGCCTTGTTTTATTGTCTACACAGTTTTATCACTCACTATATATGTCTTTTGATTAGTGCCATGTCTGAGTGGTTTTTAATTTTCCCCTAGAGGAATGTAAGTTCCATGATAGCAGAAGCTTGCGTCTTGCCCACCTTTTGTACCAATCTGGGTTTTCCAGAGAAACAGAACCAGTAAGAGGTACATATACATCATAGTATCTATGATTCATTTTAAGGAGTTGGCTCAAAGGATTGTAGGAGCTGTCAAGTCCAAAATCTACAGGGCAGGCCAGCAGGCTAGACTCTCAGGGAAGAGTTGATGCCACAGTCTTGAGGCAGATTTTCTATTTTCTCAGGGAAAACTTGGTTTTGCTTTTAAGGCCTTTAAACTGATTAGATGAGGCCCACCCATATTATTAAAGGTAATTTCTAGGTTTTAGGATAGCCCTGGCACATGGCAGATTGCCATAATATTTATTGGCTACATATTAATTAACTTACTGCACAGACTTGTAAGGTCTCAGTAAGGTACAGCCTTGCCCTCCTTATGCTTATGGTATGGATAGGAAGACACACCTCTCACAAAGAGATAGTTATGTCACAGCACTGGGCAGTGTATCATTCAGAGCTAAAACAAGTGATACGACAGCAATTTAGAAGAAAAAAAGAGTAGGAATTCAGAGAAGGGAAGATCCTTGTAAGAGGGCAAATGAGAAGAGACTTATTTGAGGGTCTGTGCTGGTGGTCTATGTCAGGTTGATTTTTCACTGTGAACAGTAACTAACGACCCAGGGAGACGGCTTTCTCCTGCCCTCTCTGGGTCTGTAACTGTCTCCAGCTCAGTTGGTCTGTGCAGGTGGGGATGGATGAACTGCTTTCCTGGGAGAATGTGTTGCTGCGGTTTGGTGCATGCAGAATGAGTGCCTTCTACCCTCTTTGAGTCACGCCTCTCTTGGATCATGTGGGTCAGCTCTTAATTGGGTGGGGGAGGTGACTTATTTAAGCTATTTTGTACTCAGTGACTTTAGTGTTATATTTTACTGACTGTAATAAATGTCATTTTATTAATTAGTCTGGTAATCCTTTTATCATGAAGATAACAGTGAAGCCTACCTTTCCCTCCTTTTGTGTATTTACTCAGATCTTCACCTATGAAAGTTATCCTTCATACGGAAGGAAGCTGGAAGACTAAGTGATTACGCTGATGTAGGTCTTAGAAAATGTATATGAATATCTAACAGGAAATGAATAAGAAAGCAGGTGGAAAGTTAGGGGCTGCCACAGCTTGGGTTCTACTGCTCGGGACTTTAAATGAGGGGATAGGCATATGGAACCAGAGGACCCTGAGGTTTTAGAGAGGCCATGTGGTACAGGCAGGTGAGAGACCTAATGTTTTCTGGGCTCTGCAACTAGGATGTGGCCTGAGCCAATCAATCACAAGGTCATTTCAGGGACAAATTCAAAACGGGATCAGAATGATCTTGAAACGCTGCTCCCACAAAAGTCTTACATTTAATTTGTGAAAGAGAGAAAGGCAAAACTGGAAACCAGAATTAGTGGGCAGGAGATTGAGTTTCTGTATGTGTATCTGAAGACCATCAGAGGCAGTCTTTATTTTCGCTCTGGAGAGGACTCTAGAAACCCCTCATGCTTCAGAGTAAGGTTTGTGGACCATAAATGCAATGGCATGGAATTACGTCCCTGCCTGCTTTGGAATTCTTTGCAAAATTGTGGATGAGGTAATTCATCTAGACAAGTTTTCATAAATCTATGTTTTCTTTAAAATAATGACTTGGGAAACAGGAGGATACATCTTGCTGTAAAAAAATTTAGTCAATACAGGACTGTCAGGCAAGGGTGTCCAACCTTTTTTATTTTCTGCCACACATTGGAGAATGAGAATTGTCCCGGGCCACACATTAAATACACAAATGCTAATGAAAGCTGAGGAGCAAATGAGAATGTCCTTGCATACTTTTCCTGACACCACAGATAAGCAAACCAGTCCTCAAATAATCTGATTGCTCCTTCATTGAGCACTATATATTCACAAGGCAAGTTTCCCATTATCTGCTAAATTGAAGATTACTTAAGATTTTAAAACAGGGTAAGCATCTGAACTATAGTATCTGTTTAGCACAGTTGTTGACTGTTATGCTTTCGGTCTCTGATAAGAAATTTAGACCCTGTAACCTATAAAACAGCTTCTTTCTAAAGATTCAAACGTGTTTTTATGGATTCATAGCATTGGATAGAGAACATTCATTAATTGATGGAAACTTATAGTTCTCATGATGGAGTGGGAAGAGAATTTTAATCATAAATGCAATAATTGTCATTCTTACCTTGATTTAAATTACCAGGCCCAGCAATGATAAAGTCCTAGTATTCTCTTTTTAACCTTTTTGTAAAGTCAATTTGCTTGTCAGTTTAATGGATACATTTTCCTTTAAAAAACAAACAAAGCAAAACTGAACATCGAGTTCCTCCAACTTCCTATTCCAAGTACTTGTATGTCAAGTAAATTGCCAAACCAATCCTTCATAAGGAGCCACAGATCTCCTACGTAAATGCCAGTAAAAGGGAATAGATTTAGTAAGATTAATAATCATTTTAATTTATAGCACTCTTTCCCAAAGACGCTTGGGGAGCTTTGTGAACATTTGAACCAAAAATGCAGTTTAAGCCACTGGGAAACAGATATGTAAACTTGCTAAAAAAATAAAATACGAGCCTCACATAGCGGCCCTTCATATTCAGAGATGACACATTCATATTATATAGTTATCAGTTCAACAAGTTTTTACTGCATTTTATTTGTTCCCCCTGAAGCCTTATTTTTGATAGATGATGCCTAAGATATACAGGGAGCGTCCTTTCAATATCGTGTGAGTGATGAAAGGCAAAACAAAACAATTTATCAAATCACACTGCATACATCCCTATAAATTTTGAGAGTGATGAATCTGCAGACCCATAGAATGTGGCTTGTCACGGATTCATCACAGGTGAAGCCCCAAACATCTCAAACGCTGCTGTTGACAGGGAGGCTGGTCTTGCCTAGCAAAAAGAAAAGAAAAGGAATTACCTTCTGAAAGTATTCTTACACTATAAGAATCCTTTGGAAGATTGAACCGTTGTCTACAGCATTCGAGTTCAGTAGCACTGAGAATTTGATGTGGCTCTTTCATCAGGGGATGATGTCACCATCTTTTTACTAAATAAAGTTAAGTAGGTTCACAACACAGTCAAAGACACCATCCATGTTTTATGCTTATAAAACACAACTTGTATTTCTACACAACTTTCCTCTTCAGATGTAATGCTATATTTTTAAATTTAGCTGTTAAGTCATTTAGTTTCTTTTTCCTCCGTAGCCTGCAAACTCTGTAAGGAGACTTTATCTGACTCACTTCTGTACCCGCGATGGTAAGGACACTGAGCGGGGCTCACATATTTGTTAAATGCATGCGCTGAGTTACTCACTCTGCCTCTTTCTCTAGGACAGACCATTTAAAGGGCCATTTTGAATAACCTTTATGTTTCTGACGGGATGCAGAAAAGGTACATCTTTATTATTAGAAATTTGAAAAACTCATGAAAACACAAAAAAGAAAATGGAAATTGACCATAGTCCTAACATTTAGAAACCATCACAGTTCTTTTAACATTGTGGTGTCTATTCCCTTCAAGTCCTTTCTCTTTCCATGTGTGCATTTAGAAAGTAAATCATTTTAAACAGAACGTTAAAATGTATTTGCAGAAAGGACACATTAACTTTCCAAATACTTCAAGACAAACTTCTCTGTGTCATTGAGAGCTCTGTGGGCAGTCATAAAATTTTTTCAAGAGATCATATTAAAAACTTAAGATGTTCTAAAGACGAAATAGTTTGTCTACGTTAAAACGATGTTCCTAAGCTTCTGGAAAGGTCTGGCTAGGCTGGTTCATATAGCTTGTTAAATACTGGCACTGAATGTCTTCCTCCTACCCTTCCTGTAAAACAATTCTCTCCTCCTTGAAGACATTTCAGGTTCACACAGGAGAATGTGATTGCTACTCTCCAAAATGAGAGTACTTTCTTTGTATTTCATACAGCCTTAATCTCGCCCACCTGTAATCATCTCATCTTATCCCCCTGTCCTCCACTTCCTGATAATAAACTTAGGAAAGGGCAGAATCATAGCTCTTCATGTGGGTACTGCACACAGAATCCAACCCAGCACCGACACACAGTAAGCATTCAATAAATGTCTGCCGAATTAATTAATAAATATTTATGAGCATTCCACCGGCAGTAATGGACTAGCATCATTTTCTTATACGACACATAGAAAATAATTATATAAGTTGCCAAGGTTCAATTCACTGGTCAGCTGTGGTCTGGGTACTTTTTTTTAAATGATGATGCTAATGTGACTGGCAGAGACAAATTTTAATTCCATGATAACCAAGCCAAATTATAGTTGGCTTAGCTTCCTTCGGACAAACTAATTATGCCACTGCTCTGTGAGTACTTTAACTCTATATTCTGTCTCCATGGTTCTCATGCTTCAGTGCCCCTAGGACAGACAGGAATTTGTGGATAAAGGACAAGTCCCGCCGAGGTGGCTCTCTCATAACGAATGAGGCTCGGCTCACCGCCCTGTTCTCAGCACAGGTCTCGGACATTTGTCTGTGCACTCAAGTCTCTGCCCTTTTCTAGAGAAAGTCAATGGCGGTAGGAGGAACGGCTTCTGCTTAGCGGAATAACAGTTCTGGGAGTGCCTTTTAGTGCAGCATCCAGCCTGCAGGCTGGGGAACACACGCCGGCTTCACACTCAAGAGCTGTGCAGGCTCAATTCAGATCCCAGCTGCCCTGCTGTGTCATCCACACAGGTTTCTTACCTCTCCTAGGCTTGGTTTCTTTCTCTGTCTGTAAAAGAAGATAGTGATAAAATCTGCTTCAGAGGGTGGCTGTAAAGATTAAATTAGATAATCCATTAACACGTTTAGCACAGCGTCTGACATAAATGGGTTCTATAAATAATGGCTATTCTTATTAAAACTGATCTAGAAGCAGCAGTTGTGTGTGTGTGCCTAAATTTTACACACACACGTGTGTGTGCATATATATATAGTGTGGACAGGAAAATAGGGAATTCTTGTTGGCTGGATTATTCAAATTGCAAATAGACAGGTCTGATCTCAAATACTGCCTTGGAACCAGCCCCAGCACAAAGACATGTGCGTGCTCACTCATGTGCACCCACTCCGGCTGACCTCGGGCACCGGCAGTGGGTGCTCTGAGGGATGGCCATGAGAAACATGATGAGCAGCTTTTTTCTCTTTTCCTTTCCTGGCCTGAGTTGATTCTGAACCTGCCCAGCTGGCATCTGTATTTCCAACCCTGCTGGATGGGGAAGAGTGGGTCTGACCAGGGGCAGGACTGTGCCAGGGAGTATCAGGAGGCTTAGGGAGAAAGGTTGGGCAGTGAGGGGATAGGCGAGAGAGATGCATGGCACTAGCCAGATTGGAGTGGACAGAGGTGAAATTCTTGGTCCTTAGAGAAAGGATGGAGAGAACTGCCATCTCCACCCCTTTTGTCACCCATGGGACACGCTTGCCTGTTATTTGGAGTTTGACTGCCGGTTGGCACGAGATGGGTGAGACAGAGAGAGTCGACTGCCTTTGAAGGGTCATTCTGTTGGAATGATCTGGAAAAAGTTTCCTTTTTATTTGTAATTTTCAGGAGATAGAAGGGTTCAGCAGCTATTTGATGCACCTTTAAAAAAATGGTGTTTAGATGAAGGAGGCCCCGTCCACAAATGGAGAGGGAAAGTGAATCATGGAGATCCATATTTCAGGAGCTTTATAGTCTGATTCAGAAATGACTGCTGTTGATTCAGCCCCTTCATGTTCCTGAGTGAAGCCTCCATTTATTTAAATGTTCATCCAGATAACCATTTCTTTTTGAGCATTTACCTGTCAAACCCTGCACTAAGAGCTGAAAAAAACAGAGATAAATATAAGATGTGTCCGTAGGCATTCAAGAATAATTAGTTGAACAAAATGAATCAGTATATGATTCCTCACTGCCTATTACAATTGAACATTGGTAATAAAGTCAGGTAGCAGTTTCCTCGGAGCTGTTTACAGAGTATCACTGAAAATGAAGTAGTTATCTTCCAGCAAGGCTGGGGAAGAGCAAACAAAGCTTCATGAGAAGAGTTTGCTTAAGCCAAGTCTTAAAGATATGTAGAAGCTCGCTAGATGAACAACAACAACAAAAGCTAAATTCTGGGTATAGGGAAGAGCGTATTTCCAAAATTGCCCTAGAATTTCCTGCGTATAGGAGTAGAATGAAGGGAGGAGAGAAAATGGGGAAATCTGAAGTCACAGATTGGCAGAGGCGAGGCTCTCAGCAGGGAAGCAAAAGGGGAAATAGAGGACCGGGGTCAAACAGACCTCGCTGGAATCCCATTTCTGCTCCTCAGCTGTAGCTTCGTGACCTTGGAGGTCTCCTCTGAGACTCCATTTCTCAGACTCCTCTGAGACTCTCAAAATAAGAAGCACACATACACCTTTAGGGTTGTGGTAAGGAATTGCAGCCCTGTAGATGAAGCTGAGCACATAGAAAGTGCTTAGCAGTTGACTGTGAGCATTACTGTTGAAACACGTTGCCAAGGAATTTTTGGTTCATTTTGTTTGCCCGGAGGAGCCAGTAGGGGTTTTAATCAACAAAGTGACTTGGTTTGCGTTCACGTTCTGGTTGAATGCGAATGATAGAATTGGCTTATGATTTGGGTAAGTTGCTTAAACTCTTTAAGCCTTAGTTTGCTCATCTCCACAATGGAGACAGTAATAGAACTTGCCTTCTCATGTTATTGAGAAGGTTAAAGGAGTCATGAAAAGGGTTTGACACCGTGCCTAACCCAGCTGTCATCAACCACTACTTCTTGGGTTAGTTTTTAAATTGACATTTAATTGTACATATTCATGGGATACATAGTGATGTTTAGATACCTGTACAGTGATCAGATCAGGGTAATTAGCATATCCGTCATCTCAGACATTGATCACTTTTTTTCTTCTGGAACATTCAGTATCCTCCCTCTAGCTGTCTGAAACTATATGTTATTGTTGATTATAGTTATCCTACAGCTGATGGCTATCCTACCCTGGAATTAATTCCTCCTAGCCAGCTATGATTTTGCACGGCAAATCTCTCCCTATTCCCTCCGTCCCCTACTCTTACTGGATTCTAATGTCCTCTGTTCTCCTTTTTACTTCTGTGAGCCAACTTTTTGTTAGCTTCCACTTATGAGTAAGAACATGCACGTTTAACTTTCTGTTCCTGGTTTATTTCATATAACATAATATCCAGTTCCATCCACATTGCCACAAATGAGAGTATTTTATTCTTTTTATGGCTAAATACTATTCTGTCATGTATATAGACCCCATTTTCTGTATCCATTCATCAGTTGTTGGACAACATACGTTGATTCTGTATTGTGGCTGTTGTTTATAGTGCTGCAGTAAGCACGGAGGTGCAGATGTCTCTTTGATACAATGATTTCCTTTCCGTGTAATACATGCTCAGCAGTTAGTTGCTGGATCATATGGTGGCTCTCTGTGTAGCCTTTTGAAAATGGCCAGACTGTTCTCCATGGTGAACGTACTAGTTTATATCATTACCAGCACACAAGAGTTCCTTTTCCTCTGCACCTGCACCAGATAATTTTTTTTGTCTTTTTGATATTAATCATTCTAACTCGGGGGAGATGATACCTCAGTGTGGTTTTGATTTGCATTTCCATGATGGCTAGTGATGCTGGACATTTTTTTAATGTATGTATTTGTGGCCATTTGTATGTCTTCTTTTGAGAAATGTCTGTGCAGACCATTTGTGCATTTTTTAATCAGATTTTTTTTTTTCTGAGATAGAGTCTCCCTCTGTCATCCTGGTTTGAGTGCTGTGGCATCATACCTCACAGCAACCTCAGACTCTTGGACTCAGTGATCCCCTTGCCCTAGTCTCTGGAGTAGCTGGGACTGCAGGTGCTCACCACCACACCTGGCTAGTTTTCTTATTTGTAGAGATGAGGTCTCACTTTCCTTAGGGTGGTCTCAAACTCCTGACTTCAGGCAATCTCCTGCCTCAGACTCCCAGATTTTGTTGTTGTTGTTGTTATGGAGATGCTTGAGTTCCTGATACATTCTGAACTTTAGTCCCCTGTCAGATGAATAGTTTGTAGACATTTTCTTCAATTCTTCTATTTCTATTTTGTTAGTGGTTTCCCTTGCTGTGTAGAAGCATTTCGTTTGATATAATCCCATTTGTCTATTTTTGCTTTTTTTTTCAGTTTTTTGGCCGGGGTTAAGTTTGAACCTGTCACCTCCGGTATATGGGGCTGGCGCCCTACTCCTTTGAGCCTCCTTATTTTTGCTTTTGTTTCTCGTACTGTTAAGGTCTTATTTATAAAATCTTCTCCCTGACTATTGTGCAGAATCATTTCCTTTTCTTCTGGGAGTTTTATAGTTTCAGGTCTTACAATTAGGTCTTCGGTCCATTTTGAGTTGATTATTTTGTAGGCTGAGAGGTAGGGGGCTAGTCTCATTCTTGCCATACTGGTATCCAGTTTTCCCCATACCATTTATTGGAGAAACTGTACTTTCCCCAATGAATGTTCTTGGCTCATTTGTGGAAAATCAACTTGCTATAGATATGTAGATAAATTTGTGGGTGTTATACTCTGTCCCATTGGTCTGTGTGTTCCTTTTTGTGTCAATCCCATGCTGTTTGGGTCACTACCACTCTCTAGTACATTTTAGAGTCTGGCAGTGTGATGCTTCCTGCTTTGTTCTTTTTGCTCAGGATGGCTTTGGCTATTCAAAGTCTTTTATGATTCTGTACAGATTTTGAGATTTTTCTCCTATTTATGTGAAGAAATTATTGATATTTTGATAGGGATTGCATTGAAACTGCAGGTTGCTTTGCATAGTACAATACTTCTGAATTTTTATTTTGATTATCTTCATAGGGGTTAGATGTGGCAAAGACACCATCCAGCCAGGAGGTGTTTGTTGGTCTGGTTGTAGAGGAAGGTAGGGTCATGCTTTGTGAGATGGGCTGCAGGCCACAAATATTAGATATTTAAGAATCAAAATTGACAGGGCTGAGAGTCACTGAATGGGGAAGATAATTTTGCTGTTGACGCTCTTTCCTTCACTGCATGTGTTTTCCTCTACAGAATATAGTTTATCGTGGATTTTATTTTTCTAAACTTTGTATTTCATATTAAAGGCATACACTCCCTGAGCCATGGGGTCCACACTCCCTGAATGTCCCTATAGATGAACCATTGCAGTTGAGTGTCAGAGCTTAAAGAAAGAGGTTAGTGAGAGTTCAACAAAATTGGAACCAGTGCTAGAGACCACAGTCGGATTTAACAAATCACCAGAAGTCCTACAGCAGCTGTGACTTCCAAACTGTAACATATCCACCCCCCCTTTACCCTCCACACTAATTTAAATATATTAAAAAGATTATTAACAACATTAAACAGTTCAACAGAAATCAGTCTAAGCAATGCAAACCATCTGGATGTAGCTAGGATAGACTGCTCTGGCTCCATTATAATAGAAAAACAGTTCAAATCATCTCTGGTTCCCTAAAAGAAAAAGAAGGAAAATAAAAACTCTTTTACTTGCAAACAAATGACAATAAATCATACCAGAGTTCTTGAGCTGTCAGAAACTAACTTTCCAGGAGAGTAAACTGGCCTTGCGTGGAAGATTTGGCTACCTTCTTCCAAATATTTACAAAGTTCTGTTTAATTTTTATCGGAATTTTCATCCAGAGGAAAGCCTTTGACATTTAATCTAATCCCTCATGTTAATGAAGGGCCATCCTCACAGTACTCAACTCAAGAATGTGTGCAAATTACAGCGACCTTCTGTTCTTGTACTTAGCAATTTCCATGGAGATTTTATCCTCCAGGCTGAGGCGGCGACTCAACACCTGTAATCCTACCACTCTGGGTGGCCAGGATGGGTGAAGACCAGCCTGAGGAAGAGTGAGACCCTGGCTATACTAAAAAGAAGGATTAACATGGGTGGCACCTGTGGCTCAGTGAGTAGGGTGCTGGCCCCATATACCGAGGGTGGCGGGTTCAAACCCGGCCCGGCCAAACTGCAACAAAAAATAGCCAGGCTTTGTGGCAGATGCCTATGGTCCCAGCTACTCGGGATTCTGAGCCAAGAGAATCGCCTAAGCCCAGGAGGTGGAGGTTGCTGTGAGCTGTGACGCCATGGCATTCTACCGAGGGTGACAAAGTGAGACTGTCTCTTTAAAAAAAAGAGAAAGAAAAACTAGCTAGACTTCGTGGTTGGCAGATGCTTGTAGTCCCATCTACTTGGAAGGCTGAGGCAAGAGAATCACTTGAGCCCAAGAGTTTGAGGTTGCTGTGAGCTATGATGCCATCGCACTCTACACAGAGTGATAAAGTAAGGTTTCTCAAAAAAAAAAGACTTTATCCTTTTTGTGTCTATAAAATCCTTATGTTGCAGTTTAAGTTGTTCTCATTTAAGCTGAAAAGCTGGAAGTTATTATACATATTTTTTCACATTTGTAGACCTCCATTAAGTTTCTTCCTTTTCTGAAAATTCCAGAGTGTTTTTTCAACCTCTCCATGATTAGCTCTGTGAGATTTTCTTAGCAGACTTTTCAGGTCAATCTCTCTCCTCATAGCAGAACCAAGAACTAAAATGATAGTCTAGATTCCAGGGTATTGTTCTGTAAAGTGCCTAAGTGCCACTCCCAGTTCCTGTGTCCCCATAACATGCTGCCTCTGAGTGCCATCTCGGACAGTTCCCAGAGGCCCTGCCTCTGCTGATCCTGCCCTGGGATGTTCTCCTGCCCTTAAGTGTGTTCTGGATTTATGGGTTTGCTCCTCATGAATAGAATACAACAGAAATAATAGGATGTCACTTCTGATTAGGTTAAAAAGGCCGTGGTTTCCATCGTGGGCATTCACTCAGGATGAAGAAACTGGCTTTTATGTCATGAGGCAGCCCAAGGGACTGAGGCTGCAACAGCCCCACTCCACAGAGCATTCCATGCCCTCAAGCCTTCATATGAAGCTGTGGTCTCAGCCAACACTTGGGGATAATTTCATTGATGGTACAAAATGACTCCATACAAAATGAGACCCTCAGCTAGGATTACCCTACCAGGCGTCCTCAAACTACAGCCCATGGGCCACATGCAGCCCGCCTAGGACATTTATCCCGCCCACTGGGTGTTTTTGCTGCCACTGCCTGTCCTGCTTAGCAGCGGACTTGTCCTGGAGCCTGCAGTCCAGTCCTCCAGTGGTCTGAGGGACAGTGAACTGGCCCCCTGTTTAAAAAGTTTGAGGACTCCTGCAAGCTATGCCTAGAGTCCTGCACCACAGAAATTGCACGATAATAAATGTATGTTGTTCTAAGCCTCTTGGTTTGGGGTAATTCCTTATACAACAACAATAACTGATACAAAAGGCTAAAACTATACACATCTTGAACCATAATGTGTGCCTGAAAATCCTGCCTACAACAATTTGAGTTAAGCGGCTATGGGCAAGTTAGTTAACTTTTGTAAACTCAGTTTTCTAATCTATGAAAAAGCAAGAATAGTAGTAGTAGCTTCCTCACAAAGATGGCTCTTTGGAGATTAGGAAACAATGTGTGCCCAGTGCTTGATGGACTATCCAGTTTATTCAATGGATGTTAGTTATTTTATCGTTATTATTGTTTCTAATGTTTATCATTTGTAAATACTAACTTCTGCCCAGAGAATCTGTACTTTAGCCTTTTCCCATTAACTCTTTCTTAGTGGATCTAATACACTCCAATACTTTAATTACCACCTAAATACTGATACGCACAAACCCTCCGTATTTCTTACAGAGTCAAAATAGATGTTTATTGTTGCCGGTCGGATTTACTCTGCCACACTGTCCTGCGCACAAGTATGTTGGCCAGAAACTCAGTTTGATTTCCCACTTTTCTTTCCAACTCAGACTAGCTGGGGCTCCTATGTTCACCTATTCAACAGAAGTCAGTATCTAAGAATTTTGCTCTGAGTGTGAATAGTCATGATTGTGTAAATTGTTTGTTTGTTTGTTTGTTTGTTTTTTGAGACAGAGTTTCACTATGTTGCCCTCAGTAGAGTGTTGTGACGTCACAGCTCACAGCAACCACCAACTCTTGGGCTTAAGAGATTCTCTTGTCTCAGCCTCCCAAGTACCTGGGAGTACAGGTGCCCGCCACAACACTCAGCTATTTTTGTGTTGTTGTTGCAGTTGTTATTGTTGTTTAGTTGGCCTGGGCTGGGTTCAAACCTGCCAGCCTTGGTGTATGTGGCTGGTGCCTCTGTGCTACGGGCACCAAGACAATTGTGCAAATCATTTTAAACAACTTTCCACCACATGAGAACACGACTGAAGGGCACCAACTGTGAACTAAGTGAGTCCTTACCAAACATCTTGATCAGACAATGCCCTTATCTTGAATTGCCAACCTCCAAAACTATAAGAAATAAAATTCTGTTGTTTATAAGCCATCTAGTTTATAGTATTTTGTTATAGCAGCCCAAACAAACTGAGATCATTTTCCAGTTTCATCTTACACTGTAATTTTTATCTTCCCATACTACTGTGCAAAATAAGGACTGCCTATATAGTAGCAGACAAGTTTTTAAGATGTACATTAGGATGTTAATAGTGTGTATTTTAGGTTGGTTAGATTATAGGTGACATTTTGTTTATGTCTCTTTATAATGTCTCTACAATAAATATAGATTTTTAAAACCTAACCCTGTTATTTAAGCATCTCTTTCTTGAACATAACATTTTTGAGCCTTACTAAATGTGACAAGTGTTAGAAGTTTAGGAATAAAAAGACATGATTTTTTCCAATAAGGAGGTCGTGGATTAGTGCTAATGTCTGCCATGTAACTTGGAACTTTTACACCGTGTACCACATATTATGGAAATAGGAAAGAATGTCAAGAGAACATCAAAGAAGAGATTTCCATGTCCTCCTAGGGATGTTGGAGAGGGCCCTGGGCTTTTTATATTTCAGTTCTTACATATTAAAGTTTTTCCTTCAGGGGAAAAAATAGATCTTCATCGGCCAGAGCATTTTATTGTGGAAATTACTAAAACCTAGAGTTCTCTTTCTAGAAGACAGTTCTAGGCCTCACAAATGACAAAGGTGGGGCTTCCAAGGTCATGGGAAAATACACTGAATGTTTGGCCATAAATTATTCAGATACTTGTTTTATTTGCTTCCATCATTGAAGCTTGACACAGGGGGCCTAACACTGTTCTGTATTTGTTTTTGCTTTTCACACTACTTTTATCTATATGTATATAAACCGATCCTTTGTAATCAAAAGTTTTGTTAGCAATGGTCCAGTGGGCGCTGAGAAACTAAAGCAGTTTTCCGTGCCCTGGGCCCAGAGTGTGACTGGCAGAGACGGCTCCTAGGCCAGCAATCTGCTTTATCACTGCTTAGGCTTTGCCTGTAGGTTTGAGAGTTTTCAAATTAAAGTTTAATGTGCTTTTGGTGGCTTAGAATCTGGTGATTTCCCCAATTCCATTGCAGTTGTAACATCACTTTGTTGTGAAACTGACAGCACCAAGCAGGGACGCTTCTTAACATCAATAAATGGAATTCAGAAAGGAAAACTCTGAGCTCCATATGAAAGCTCAGAGATGAATCCCATCTTTCACGATTGGATTTTTTGTTGTTGGTTAGTTTGTTTCAGTCTCTTTATTGAATTCTGCTTTTTAAAATGGTTTTTATCTTTGATTGTGTGACCTTATTTTGAATACTGCCTTCTACCTAGCATATTGGGATACAGTGATGGATGGAACCTTCCCTGGTGGTGTGGCAGCTGGGCCTCCCTGTGGCCCATCTGAGTCTGATGTTTGCTCTGCGGTGGTTTTACCAGGAGGCAGCACAGCACAGGCTTTTCCCAGAGCACGGTGAGCTTTCCGTGATCAGGCAGCAATTTGGGGTACGACATCGACACTGAATCAGTGAACTGCCTTGTGAGAAAGTTAGTTCCTTTGCAGTTTGCTTTAAACTTTCAGTGAGTCAAAGACCATGTGCCCACCCCAGGCCTCCCATTAACTAAGGAAACAGGCTGTGGGCTTAGAGCTTTCAGCAGACTAGAATATCTAGCTAAAATTTAGTAAAAATGCTTTGTTCTTTCTGTCTTTTTTTTTTTTTTGTATGTGTGTGTGGGGAAAGGATAGTGATTTATTTATCTAAAAGAAATGAGCCAATTTTAAAAAAGATACTCAGAAAATACTGTAACCAGGTATTTCATAAATATAGCTAAAAATGTCTGCCAGTGTTCTATGGATAAATGAAGTTTGTAATCATCAATAATTCAGAGCCAGGCACAGTGGCTTGCTTCTGTAATCCTAGGACTCTGGGAGGCCGAGTTGGGAGGATCCCTTGAGCTCAGGAGTTAGAGACCAGCCTGAACAAGAAGACCCCATTTCCACTAAAAAAAAAAAAAAAAAAGAAAGAAAGGAATGATGGAAGGAAAGAAGAGAGGAGGGAGGGAAGGAGGGAAGGAAGGAAGGAAGGAAGGAAGAAAGGAAGGAAGGAAAATTAGCCAGGCATCATGGCAGGCTTCTGTAGTCCCAGCTATGGGGGAGGCTTCGGTAGGAGGATCCTTTGAACCCAGGAGTGTGAGGTTGCTGTGAGCTAGGCTGATGCCACAGCACTCTAGCCTGGGAAACAAAGTGAGACTTTGTCTCCAAAAACAAAAAACAAAATAAAAAATAATTTGAAAATAACCTAGGCTCCAAGTCAAGGGGCCCAGGTTTATGTTTGGAGTATTTATAATTTTAAGATGTTTATATGTCATTCAATTTCTATATCACAAAAATTATATCTGTTGATTTGCAGGTTAAATTTTATGTGATTCATAACAATAGCTGTCACTGACAGAGCTTTTGCTGTGAGTTTGAATGGTCTTAAAAATTTTAGATGCACCATTGAGTCCTCACAACCACCCAACAAAGTAAATAGTACTAATAGCCCTACTTTGCAGAAAGTGAGTTGTCTTAATTTACTTAGGCTACTGTAATAGAATACTACAGACCCGGCGGCTTAAAAACAGTACATTTATTTTTCCCACAGTTGTGGAAGCTGGGTAGTCCCAGATCAAGTGCTAGCTGACTCAGAGTCTGGTGAGAATCTACTTCCTGGCTCATGGCAGTGCCTTTTCACTGTGTCCACACACGGAAGGCAGAAGAGGTGAGGGAGCCTGGGGTCTCACAGATTTTGTGATATGAGGAAAATAATCCCATTAATGAGAGCTCTGCCTTCATAACCTAATAACCTCCCAAAGTTGCCACCTACCAATACACTGGGGAATAAGTTTCAACATAGGAATTTTGTGAAGGTAAAAACATTCACTTTATAGCAGGGGCCAAGATACCCAAAGAGATCTTATCCCGAAGGGATTATGCGTCAAGTAGATCAGTGATTTTCAACTGATGTGCTGTGAGATGAACTTAGGTGTGCAGCAAAATAAATTTTATTTTATTTTTTTGCATTTCCACATCAGAACTCTTAGACATAAGTGTGAATACACACTCTTCAGTGGGGGAGAAGCATAAGATTGAAAGCTATCAACTTTCTGTAGTGCAATCCTTCTATGTGTCCTCACATATGCAATGTCTTAAAAACAATTAAAGATCATTAATTAAGCAGTCTCAGGGGCTCACACCTGTAAACCTCAGGCTCACACCTGAGGATTGCTTGAGCTCAGGAATTCTAGACCAAGCTGAGCAAGAGCAGGACCCTGTCTTCGCAAGACCCAGGTGTTGTGACGGGCATCTGTAGTCCCAGCTACGCAGGAGGCTGAGGCAAGAGAATCACTTGAGCCCAAGAGTTTGAGGTTGTTGTGAGCTGTGATGCCACAGTACTCTACCCAGGGTGACAAAGTGAAACTCTGTCTCAAAAAAATCATTAATTAAATTAGTTTCAAAAGAAGTTCAAAGCACAGTAAGTATATTATTTATTTTTACTCTTTTTTTTTTGATCCACATAATTTAAGTGTGCCATGGATAAAAAGAGTGAAAAGTACTGGAGTAGATGGTAAAAACAGGAGTCCAACCCAGAAAATCTCTCTCCAGAACTTATGTCCTTAACTGCCAAGATTCCCAAGCTAGGTTGGTGAGAAGCATTTGTGACATTTATTTTAAATTCCAGATCTCAGTATGTTCATCCACTTCTCTCAGATTATCTTCCAGCTGTACCATTTTGTTTTGTTGAAAGAGTCTGGACCTGTGTGTCAGGCAGTGAAGCAGGGCGACCTTGTTTGCAGGGCTTGGCCAAGGTTTGGGGAAGAATTAGTTAGCCTGAGCCTATGAGTAAATACTGCTGGTTCTGGTTGCTAAGAACTTTGGTGCCACAAATCCTTTAGTCTCTTGTTACTTTGCTGCCGGTAATGGAGCTCTCTGAGTTGGTATTCAAGACTTTAAAACTTCCCGAGACTTAGTCAGATGTCCTCATCTTTCTTTTCTTTGGGTTTGGATGCCTAATTTTTTGTATTATGATTTCATCAATCAGAGGTGATTTTTAAAAACACAGATATTAAACTCCACTGAGATTCCATTTAAGAGGATTCTAGGGACACCTCTTGGAATCGGACAGTGGAGAAAAGATATCAATGGGATGTAGGATTTGAAAACCCTTTAGCTACTATTCTCTGGCTGGTATCAAGTGGCTCATTTTGTTTCCAGAGAATTAATGTTGTTTCCAAAAATTAGCTCTCATATGGCTCATTCAGGTAACCAGTGTTGAATATGGAAATTAGATTTTTGTTCATACAAGTTTATTGCATTATAGTTTATGAATCACAATGGCTACGTGCCAGACTTCCTTTCAAGCTAAGCAGCCTCTTTGCTATGTTATTCCAGCTGAGTCTTTTATTTGAAGTGTTTCTTCATCTTGGCTCATTTAGCCAGAAACAGAAGTTGCCCTATGGGAGATAACATCTTATGTTTATTTACTTTATAGGATTATCACCACCGGGCTCATGGCAAATGTAAAACATTTCAGAAAAGAGAAAAATAGGAGTTCAGAAAGTCAGGACTCCCTTCACTCTGGTATTTGCCTACCTTTCCTTGGACCGTGGAGTTCAGAGAGGACAAATCCTTCCTGATCCTTTTTGCTGTTTTGATTCTGTGTGACTTTGTGAAAACTATTTTACTTCTGTTCCCTTATTTGCAAAGCACACAAAGAGCAAATCTCTTTCAGTTTCAGAGCCTCGTTCTATTTGTGGAATTTTGTAGAAGTCATATAGATTGTTCAGCAAAATCATTAAAGGAGAGAGCCTTGTTTAGAAAATATGAAAATGCAAATGTGTTTTTATATAAAAGGATGGCATACAAATTGCAAAAAATATCTAAGCTTAAATATAATATTTAAGTTCTGTAGAGTGATCCTTGCTTTTTCTTTACCTATTAAAAAGAGGTCAAATATAATTTTTGGAATGTTGTATTTTATTTAGAGACTTTCTGATAAGTGAAATATGAAATTAATCATAAAAAAGTCTCATTTTTTCTCACCAGGTATACTGACATATGATTTGCATACCATGAAATTTCCATTTTAAGTAGACAATTAGATGAATTTTAATTAATTGATACAGTTGTGCAACCTGCGCCACAATTCAGTTTCAAACACTTTCATCACCTTCCAAAATTTCCTTGTGCCTGTTTGCACAGAATTACGGCTTCTACCCTCAACCCCAAAGGAACACTGATCATCTGCCGTTTGGGTCGATTTTTATCTTTTTTAAAAATTGTCTGCAAATGGAATCAAGTGTCTGTTTTTTTTTTTTCTCGTATTAGTCCTGTGAGGTTTATCAGTATTGTTGTATGTACGTGTATCGGTGCTTTGTTCTTCTTTTCTATTACTGAATATTATTTCATTGTACAGATATACCACATTTTGTCTCTCCATTCACTAGTTGATAGACATTTGAATTAATCTAGATTTTGGCTACCGTGCTTATTGCTCCTATGAGCATTCACATATAAGTCTTTGTGTAGCTATGTTCTTGTTTCTCTTGGTTAAAGATACCTAGGAGTGAAATTGCTGGCTTCTATGTTTTGTGTATGTTGCACATTGTAAGAAATTGCTGCACCCTTTCCAAAGTGACTATACCATTTCATATTCCTACCAGCACAGTGTGAATTCTGGTTCGTTTCCATCCTTACCAACACTTGATATAGTTACCCTTTTTAATTTTAGCCATTCTAGTGAGTGTGAGTGTCGAGTAGAGTCCGGTCATAGTTTTTGATTTCCACATCCTTAAAGACTAATGATTTTGAACATCATTTTTTAAAGAAATGAAGTTGTCACCCGGCTGGAGTGCAGTGGCTGATTATAGTTTGTCTCAAGTGATCTTCCTGTCTCCCCCCTTTGATTGCTGGGAGTACAGGCATGAGCCATCCCTCCCACATCCATTTGTGTATCTTCTTTGGTGAAATGTCTGTTCATACCTTTGACCATTTTATTGTCTCCTTATTACAGAGCTGTAAGGCTTTTCTATATATTTACCCTCAAATTTTAAGAGACTTTTCCTGCCATCAGCATCTGCACATTTTAATATGTATGTGAACTACTTGATTCTTTCATAGCAATGATTTTGAAATAAAAACGTGTGAAACCAACAGGATGGAATTTTTAATTCAGGGAAAGAAGCTGAATGACTTTTAAATGTTCATTAGCCATCCTTAGCTTAGGTTTTTTGAGGACTTCACCGATAAGCCACCAAAATCGCAGCCTTTTTCTTAAACAAATCTTAACAGAGATTTGCTTCTATTTTTGGTTTGTGCCCTATTTATAGAAAAGGAAAGAACACTTTCTATAGATGTATAAAGAGTCTGTCAAAATCCAGCCATTTATGAGGAAAGAAGTATCTGGTAAACCAGAAAGACAGGGACACTAGAGCCCTTACTTTTTATTAATATATCCTGCTTTCTGTTGTATCGTGAACTGAGGTATCTGCCTTCTGATGGGTGGTTGATGAATTACTGACACTGCCATCGCTTTTACCAGGTCCCAACTCAAAACACACATACTTGTGCCTACAAGTACACACATATCAAACAGTTGTGCATTTCTTTACCCTGGGTTTTCTCTGCCAGTTCCCCCTAATCCTCCCACCCCTGAACCAAGCTAATAAGGAGCATTGGGGTGATCTGGAGAACAACACAGTAAAATATTAAAATCCCTTGCTCCACCCTGGAATTGTGGCTGACACCTGGCACAGCTGTCATCCTTCTCTCTCGCCAACACTCTCTAACATGCTCTATTTATTCTTATCTTTACAAATGGAGATAAATTCAAAATTTTTTATTTACAGATGTTACTCTAAATGACTTTTGACAACAATCTCCAAAACACTGTATGTAAGAAAAATTCAAAATCTGTTACTCTGTGGGAACTATATGTTATTGTATATAATGTTCTATTTCAAAGTCCCCAAAGCAAAATTAAAATACTTAATGAATAGATCCATTTAACTAGCAAGAGAGGTGACTCATCAAAATGTCTATGTTCTCTTCCAGCCACCCTAAAAAGTCCACCAGCTCCGCCAACACACACACTGTCTTATTTCAAACTCGAAAGGATGCTAAGGATCATGTGACAGTGAGGAAAGTTTCCATCCTGAAAGAGAGAAAATGTAAAAAAGAAATAGAAAAAAGAGGAGACTTGGGGAAAATAGGCAATTCACGGAACACACGCAGACACACACACATACACACCCCCCAAAACTATGTTTAATAGTCTTAGAAAGAGAAAACAAATTCACACATAAAACAAGAGTGGAATCCAGCTTTCATAAGGTATAATAAGTATAAAAGAACTTTTGGAAATTATAAATACAAGAGTTGAAATAAAATAATCTGTTAAAGGGATAAAGTCAAAAAAAATCTCATTAAATGGAGCAAGAGAAAAATGATGGACAACAGGAGAGGAACTATATAAAAATCACAGGCCCGTACGTCCGGCTGTATAGAGAGTTTACTGAGTACTGAAAGGCACAGATACGAATTAGTGAGTAGTACATAGAAAACAAATGCATCAGCAAAGCAATTGAACACTACCTAA
>NW_003852508.1:937982-939089 GCF_000181295.1 Otolemur garnettii | reverse complement strand
TAGAGAGTTTACTGAGTACTGAAAGGCACAGATACGAATTAGTGAGTAGTACATAGAAAACAAATGCATCAGCAAAGCAATTGAACACTACCTAAATAATGATAATGGCAAAAACATTGAAAATTGATTTCATAAGACATGGGGGAGGGTGCAGATACGACAGAGTAGCCTGGACACTGCAAGAATTCTGGTGTTTAAAGTACATAAGAGGTTATCTGTAATAGAGTTTTAGCATTTGCAAACTTTAGTGAATTCCGTGTATAAATAGGATGATTCCAATGTTAGTGATGATGGATTTCTTGAAGTAGTCATACACTCTGCTTATGCAGTGACGTAAAATCACCAGCCAAAGTTAGGAACTGATCTTTGGAAAAGAACAGTATTTTCCTTTCTATAAAGCCCTCCAAATCATGACATGATCAAAACACTCCCTTTCTCTGTGTGGTATGCAGTGTTACAGATGTAAAGATATTCTTAGCATTTGCCGTGTTAATAGTTTATCCAGTATTAAATCTGGTTATGAATTATCATGTTATGAAGCAAGCGTGGCATATAGGCCTCTGGGCTTTTTACTGGCTTCCTACCTCAGCTAACTAGAGTACCCTTGAATTGCTTTTCCTATGATTCTGATAAGCTGTGTTTGATTATTTTAATGTGGATCTGCACAGTTTGGGACTTATTTCTCCATTGGTTTGGGTTGATGAAATGTCATTTGATAACTTGACCATGCATTTATACAACGTTGGCATTGATCTCTATATTGTCATTACCAAGGCTTTCCTGGCTAGTCCTCTGTTAGGATTTAGTTTCCATAAAACCATGGGTTCTGATTTTTTATTAAACATTTCAAAATCAAATGATTTAATCAAATGTAAGAAATGATGAGTTAATGGAATTGATATCTCTTCCATGGAGTCCAATCAAATCCCATCTGTAAAATAAATTAGTAACTGATCATCTCAGAAACTACAAATTCAGTTGCATGCTTTTCTATTTTAATTAAGGAGTTGAAATAACTTCAATTATGAATCGACTTCTCTCTTTTAGAATTGTCTAGGCTGTTTAAACATTTTTGACTTGCTTTCTCCTAAGATCCAGTGTGCTTCC
>NW_003852508.1:935646-936718 GCF_000181295.1 Otolemur garnettii | reverse complement strand
AATGCTTTGATTTAAAGTACTTGAACAGTGAATATCTTTGCTATGGGGAAATGAAATCAAATTTTAGGTCAATTGCTATCCTGATAGAGCTCAAACATTCAAGAATAAAGGCCTTCTATACCATTACAGACCTTTCTATAGTGGTAGAGAAATTACCAAAGACCAGAACGTTGAATCACTGACAGCCTGAAAAGTAACATTTTTATCCACTTATTTGCTATGAAGCAGAGATTGTGTGAACACCACATGCCAATTACATTCCACCAGTGAATTTGCAAGATCTTAGATTTGGGAGGAAAAATGAGGGTTAAGCACAGGGTACATATACTCTTTTCTAGACAAAGTTGAGTTAATGTTCATCCTGAAAAGAGCTTATTGTAAGTCTCATTCTTGCAGTAAACAGATAGTGAACAGATCACTTATGGTCCACATATGACTTAAGAGTCCTACAGAATATGTGATTTATCATATACAAGGGGGAAAATTAACCTCATCTCCAACTGTACACATGAGACGCTCTGGGAGTAGAGACTGTGCTCTGGGTCATAGGTTTCTTCCTCTGAATAGAACCTTGAAGAAACAATTAGGGTATCAATGGCCACACCCCAGCAGCTGCCCCACAACTGTGCAGAGAACTCCTGTCCCCTAGGAACCGATTCTGCCTGCCTCATTCATATGTTACCTGGACCCTAGTGAAGGTGAAGGGCATCCCCAGGCAGTATCTCAGGTCCCCACTTTTGGACAGTTACAGCTTCTAACCCTCACTCTTTGCTCCTTATTTTTGAATTACAGGTGGGGTGGGTTCTGCTTTTCCTGATGGTGAATTTCAGGCTGATTCTCCTCCACTCGTCCACCTTAGTTGAACTCATTTTTAGAATTAGCCTTTGATCCACTCATAGAGTGTACATTTGCCATCCAGTCCTTTTGAGAAGTCAGTGTCTTCTGTACATTGACTTTTATTTTTAACAACAAAAACAACAATGCACTGATGAGGACACATAGTTCCATAGGACACTTTCTCAAAATGCTATAACCTTAATCTAGTCATGAAAAAATATCAGGTGACCCAAAA
>NW_003852508.1:933185-934784 GCF_000181295.1 Otolemur garnettii | reverse complement strand
AAATAAATTTCACTTTCTGATGGTTGTGTAAATTTTTTATACATTGCTGAATTCAGTTGGCTACTAGTTTGTTGTAGATTTGTGCATCTATGACTATGAGAGATACTAGTCTGTAATCTTCCTTTCTTGTGATAGAAAAATATTTTTGTCTGCTTTTGGAATTAGCGTAAACTCATAGAATGAGTTAGGCCATGCTTCCTCTACTTTTATGTTCTGAATGAGATTGTAGAGAAGAGGTAACATTTTTTCCTTAAATGTTTGGTAGAATTCACCAGTAAGTCCATCAGGACCTGATGCTTTACCCATTAATCCTATCTCTACCCTCTTCACAAAGTCCCAGCTTAGTATGTTGCAGCCTTGCTGTTCCTCTTTCCTTCCACTTTCTTTATCTTTCCCTTTCATGCCCAAACCTCCACATTCCAGTTTACTTCTTATGTGGAAGAATCTCATTATCTCTTAAACTTGGTCACAGTCAGAGGAACTCTTTCCAATAAGCTAAGACCCAGTGCAAACTATGCTTCTGAACAATACTTATTTCCCTGAAAAAGTCAACTTTTTAGATAACATCTTTTTGCTTACTTATCACATTTATTGAGTTCTTGTACATCTGAACATTTAACAATTTTATTAAGCCAATAAGTTGAAGGACAGAGAGGTCCTTCAAACCTGGGCAACTCCATAAAAAGTAAGGATAAGCAGAGAGAGCTGACAAATGCAAGAGTTTAGACAGAGAAGAGGTGTGCAAAACCATTACTGCAACTGTGTACAGTGTGTAAATAGCAGGGGAAACTAACCCGCTCTGTGTACCGGCTCCTGTCAAATATTCTATTTCCATCCAGATAATAAACCTATAATGTTGATAATAATTATTCTTATTTACAGGTGAAGAAACAGAGCTTCTGCGGAGATAGCATACCAGATTTAAAATTTCCCAATATGAGTCAAATTTGCAGAAGTGTAAATTTATTTCTCCATAACTGAACTCAGATTTCTCATGAGCCTCTATTTCTGGTGATTGCTGAAAACACTGAAGATTTTCAGTGAAAGTATTTCAGTCATTTCTAGTTTAAAACTTAGTCTCTTTTGTATAAATATAAGAGTTTCTCTTCTCCTTCCTTTCTGTTGATCTGGTGAGTCCTGTTGTCACCTCTTATTGGCTTCCCTGGGGTGCCTTCCTAGTTGCGTTTTGAGGTATAGCCCTCCACTTTGGCATCCATTACTGATGTATCCCTGGGTGGTTATAGCTCCTACCTCATTTCCAATGAGGTAAGGCGAGCAATGCATTGTGGTCTGTGCTTTCTTGGCCGTATCTGGGCTTTCACTGAGGCTGCTGGAATGTCACCACTCAGCCATGCCGCCTGTCCACTCCTCCTCCTCCGAATTTCCCATCTGTAGACCTGCATTGAGACTCCCTCTTCCCCATATCCTGACAAGCACACCAATTCTCAATTATCAAAAACTGTTGGAATATTTGGGGGTTTCCTCTTGGCAATATCAGAACCCAGGAAGGGGGGACGGGGAATAAGGAATCTCAGGAATTCAGTTCTAAGAGGCCAATTACACTTTCCAATGAAGTTACTTCCCAAGTGAGTTAAGGAA
>NW_003852508.1:926353-932186 GCF_000181295.1 Otolemur garnettii | reverse complement strand
AGTGTAAGAGGGAGCAACAGCAGTATTTGCCTGTACCAGGTGCCAGCAGGCCTTTCTGGATCATCGTGGTGATGTCTTTCCTCCCTAAATAATGTTTACAAATATACGGATGAAGACAGATTTCTGTTATCTGTCTTCCATGGGTCATAAGTTGAACTAGCACTATATTTTTTCCTGAAAATATGCACAGTTGTGACATGGTGTTTAATAGTCTTAAGCTTACTGCTGCCAAAATAAACACAGCTGTAAGAAATGATGACCCTCTCTTCTTTGTAACAATGAAATGGCTTCCTAATGGACTTGCCTAAGTTTGAAGGATAATATTCCTCTGGATCTCTGAGTCCCCTGTCTATCCTTTCCCTCTGCAAAAATCCTATGAAGAATACAGCTTCTGACCGAATGACAGAGCATAGAAGATGAAATTAGTTGCATTAAATTAGAATATGACAACAAGCCTTTCTAAATCTTTGTCATAATGTAACATTCAAGCAACATTAAACCAAACAGACAACAAGTAGACAAAGGAAGAGGGTTAAAAGTCTGAGATGAAATTTTGCGAACTAGATAACTTCAAAATTTGAAAAGGTCATTGATAGAAAGCATTTGAGCTATGGTAGTTTCTAACTTGGAGATCTTACTCTACAATTGTTATGTACAATCTCTTTATTTAATCTTTGAATATAAAATTAACTATTCCACGTGCAATGTTTTCTTCATTTTCTTATATTTCACAGAAGTGCAAGTCTCCGTTGCTAAAGGCTGCATTCAAAAAAAAAAAAAAGAGAGAGAGAGAAAGCATGAAGAATAAGCTTCCCATTTTTGTTCAGTGTTTCCTGTTTTCTTATTCCTAAGTATTTAAACAACGGCATGCATTTTAAAAATTAGTATTAGTATAAGTTGTCTTCTAAAAACAGAAGGCAAAATCTTTCCTTGATTTCTATCCCAACTCTGATTTATTTTGTTTTAATCTTCCCCCCTTCCCCCATAAAGATCTGTTGTTTATTTTTGAAGTTTAATTCTACCATGTTGATTGTGGGAAAATAAAAGCTTCTAATAGAGTTAATCTAGCTGCATAGAAGTCCATGCTGGATATGATCATAATCTTGATTTTTTATTAGATCTTAGCTAGTAATATCTTGTGATTAATCAGAATGGCTTGCGGTGCGTTTAGTATCAGTCATCTTCACAGATGGGCTAGAGAATCAGACTTCTTTTGAATATTTGTTTTAATCTTTTCTAGGATAAAATGGCTTTTTTTGTTGTTTTTTTATTTTTTATTTCTTCTTTTTCTTAACTTTAAATCAGATTGACCTCACCAAAATAATGACTGGAAAGAAATTTTGAAGTGTGTATTTGTTGGGATTACAGATCAAGAAAGAAGAAACTGCTTCTTTAATTGATACTATTTTAAAGGATGCTTCACATTCTAAAAACATGTCAAATTATTCTTTAAAATTTAACAACTAATTCTATTCATTTGTAATTTGAATAAAAAACAGTAAAAGAATATATTTAAATACATCTCATGGAAATAATGTTGAGGATTTTATTATTCTCTACAGCATGAAAGATTTTTCAAGATTATTAACTGTCTCTCTTCTGATTATGCAATTCCAGTCTAATTGACATCTGATAACAAAGAGCTTTACTTTGGCAACTAAACTAACTATCTGACATCTAACACCCAGGGCACAGCAAGAGCTCTCAGATTCACACAGGCGATGTTTACCAGATTTGTCTGTCAGCTCAAGCAGTGAGCTGCTTTGATATTTTTTTCCCTGGGAGGTTCACAGGTTAACTGTCTAATACTCCTAGAGGGGTCAGAGGGCAGCTCTGAGGCTCCAAGGTTTGCACCCAAGTGCTCAGCTTGCCCTTAAGTAGTTTCACGACCTTTAGGTAAATTTTTTAACCCCTCAGGTATTGAGATTCCCTTATCTGTAAAAATGAGGGATTATACTAAAGCCCCCAAGGTGCCATCTAGTTCTAAATTTGGAATCAATCAATCAACTCAGTGAAAAATTGCTCAATAAACACTCTACTAGAACTTGCACATTGTACAGAACACACCTTCATCTATGCTGTGAAGTACACTTAAGTGCTTTAAAAAACTTGAAATCCCATAAAGCATCATCCCTGAAACCTGTAACGTAGAATAATAGAATAGAAAATTTCTTAACATTAAATAAAAACAAAAAACTCATACTCTTTATTTATAGAAAGACCTAAATGACTACACATGAGTTGGGATTTAAAATGAGAGGGGTTTAGTCTGAGTGCATCTGTACATATAAAAACATTGTAAATATCAAACAAAATAATCGGTAAGCCAGGAATGATGGTGGGCGCCAAAAGTCCTCACGCTCAGAGAGCTGAGGCAGGAGGATCACTTGCTCCCAGGGGTTTAAGGCTGGAGTGAGTTGTGATCATGCCACTGCACTCCAGCCTGGGTGACAGAGCAAGACCATGACTCTAAAAATAAATTTTAATATAAAAATCAGTAACTGAAATTGATTGTTTACAGAATCTGCACCAAGAAGCTTGACTAGGATTTAGATTTGGCCTATCCCATTGCATATCACCAAGCACATAGTAGATCACAATAATTGGAAATTAAGTTTAGCTCTTATTGACTAAATTTATAAAAGACTTGTGAAAGGCCAAAAGATTTAAGCAGCTGATCCTTTTTTTTTTTTTTCTAATCAGCATTTTACCAAACTGACAATGTCAAGGAATGAAGTATATCAAGCAGTTGATTTAGTTTCCTGGAGAGCCCCTCAGTCACAGACTCTTCAGGTCTACTTATGAACATGGGAATTTGAACATGAAATAAAACAGATTGTGACTTAACTTTCAAGCAGCCATTCAGACCTTGCAAGACACAACTTCTTCAAAAAGTTGCTCACTAAAAGTTGTGAATTGGACTGTTGACCGCAAAACCATACCTACTGGGGAAGCTCAGTAAATACACATCACATCTATGACTATATGAGAATCATTAAATAAGAGAATTGAAAGAAGCTGTATAATTCCCACAATCCACCTCTAGACTGGATAAATATCCCATATGTGTTAAAACAACAATAATTTGACTTTTCTTTTTCTTTATCTTTTTTTTTTTTCTTATAGGAGACCTGGTGAGCCTCCATTGATAAAAGGTTGGCTTCCTTACCTTGGAGTGGCCCTACAATTCCAGAAAAACCCCTTAAATTACTTAAAAGCCCTTCAAAAGCAACATGGTGATATTTTCACTGTTTTCCTTGGGGGTAAGAAGCAGTTTTCTAAGTACCTTACATATATGATAGTTTCTCACTTTTTAAATGCCTTTGTATGTATTTCTCTGTAGGCAAAATGTGGAAATACTTGCATATTTTGTTTTATTTGTAGAGCTAATGTAAAAGGGAAGCATGTTGTTGAGTACAGTAATCCTCAGATTAAACAACAAGTTACAGGACTCTCTTCAAGGCCCTTCGGGAACTTCACTTTCCTGCCACCTCTTGGCGTTTCTGTTTTGTTTGTCTTGATTTTAAGAATAGTAAAATGTATATTAAAAAGCTAGTATGTATTTTTTTAAATATTTCATAGGGAAGTTTTAGATTTACAGAAAACTAAGCAGATAGTTCAGAGAGTTCCCATATATGCCTTTTTCCCCCAATCACAATTTCCCCACTGTTAACATCTTCTATCATTGCAGTACCTTTGTTAACAACTAGTGTCCCAGGATTGATCCATTATTAGAAGTCCTTGGTTTGCAACAGAGGCTACACTTTGTGTTGGACATTCCATGGATTCTTGACAAATATATGATGACATGTATCCATCACTACAGCCTCATATAGAATATTTTCACAGCCCTAAATATCCACCTATTCCTTCTTGTTCTCCTGCCCAAGTCCCTAGCAACCAATGGCCTAGAATGCATTTTTTTTAATTTTAAGATTTTCATTGTGCTTCAGATTTTAATAAAATATTTGCAAAAACTAGCAAACAAACAAAAACTCAGCAAGATTACGACATACCTCGATATCCTAAGGCTGGGAAAAGAAGCTGGAATGTTCTGAGTGCATCCTTTTTTGAGGGTCAACATATAGAACTATGTTGGTTATCTATTGCTGAGTAACAAAGTCCATCAACATGTAATGGCCTAAAGCAATTGGTCTTGCCTGAGTCAGTTATGTGACTTGAGTCATCTGGCTGCTGGACTGGGGCGAGATGGTCCAAGATGGTCTAAGAAGTCCTCCTCACATGCCGGTTGGGTCTCCTCACCCACATGGCCTTTCTTCTATAAGAAAACTTCCCGACATGGCATTTAAAAGGGTATTTTAAGAGAGTAAAAGAAAAGCTGCAAGCTTTCTTGAGATCCAGACTCAGGTATTGCAAAACTTCACTTTTACTCTGGGGAAAGAGTAAACGTACCTCTGCCTCTTTGTCAGGGGAGACAGGGTGGCAGAGCCACATTGCACAGGAGCACAGGTAGAAGAGATAGAAGGAATTTATTAGGCATCTTTCACAAAGTCTCCCACAGGAGCATGTCCTCTGAGCTAACTCTTCCCTTCCTCTGCTCTTGTGTGTCCTGTCTGTGTCCTGAAGGCTGACCTGTGTCTTGTCTATGTCGGGAAAGCTGACCTGTGTCCTGTCTGTGTCCTGAAGGCTGACCTGTGTCTTGTCTATGTCAGGAAGGCTGACCTGGGTCCTGTTTGTGTCCTGAAGGCCGACCTGTGACCTGGCTATGTTGGAAAGGCTGACCTCTGCAGATGAGATCACCCACGTCTCTTTGCTCTCTGACTGCAGTGGGATTGCAGTGGGAGGGAAGGAAGAGGCTGCCTCCAGCTCCCCAGCTCTCACCAGGCTCTCATCAAACATTTCATTCTCCATCCTTCCTTCATGAGATAATTGATGATATCAAGAATAGTCTTCCTTAAGTCCCCACTTATCTACCAAATGTACCTACATTTCCACATTTTCTCCAATTTCAAACAATGTTCAAGATGACTCATTTATTCACTTACCTGTTCCCATGGCCCTTTCTTCCTGCCTTCTGTGGGTTGGTACCTTGTGCCTTATTCCTTTAACACATGCAACTTCATATTTTTCTTTCTTAGGTCCTTATCTTTGCTTATAACCATGCTCGAGCTTCTTCTATGTTCTCTTCTAATTACTTTCCAGTATTTTTCCCCTCTCTTTTGCACCCAGAGAGCTGCTAACATTTGCTTTCTCTGGTTAATTAACTCCTAGAGCCTTCCTAACCACAACCAGCCTTCTGCCTTTCTGAAGTCATTCTCAGGTCCACCTGACTCACCATTTGACACTCAGACTTCTTATCCCTTCCTAAAACATTCTGTTCCTCCTTCCCTTTCCTGACATTGCCCCTGCTGGATCTTTTGCTAACTCTCAGGACTCCTTACCTAGAGCATCTCTGTGCATCCCTTTTTCTTAGTTCAACCCTATATGTTCCTCTAACCAGCCTTGAACTTTGGCTTTCTCCTCCAGGAGAGCCAGTAATTTTTTCTGCCTTTAATTGCATTGCTAAGGGTCAGTGGAAAACTTTTGTACGTACAGTAACTTAATTTCATTGCTACCATACTAATGGAATATTTGGGCGGGGGTGGGGGGGAATGATCCAACTTGCTGAAATCATCAGCATGGTTGAGTTCTCCCATCAATAGGCAGTATCAGCTTCATCACAATTTGCTCCTTTGCCTGGCGGCTGGCAAGCAATACTCTCCCAGCAATACTTGTTTGCACTCTGATTTCAGGAAAACTGAAATAGAAAATAAAAAATCATACATCTTAGAAATAGAGAACTTCTATATAACATAACCCTCCTAAGGCTTCC
>NW_003852508.1:912709-925199 GCF_000181295.1 Otolemur garnettii | reverse complement strand
ACTGAGAAAGTTGCAGAATTTCTAACATCTAAGTAATTTGACCCTGGGCATGTTTTTGAACTCAGCAGTAGGCAGCCACAGTTGTGTATGCCTGGACGTCCTTTTACTTCTCACTACAGTTTGGATACGTTCCTGTCAGGAAATCCTGTTACTGTATAGGCTTCTGATGATCATTTAGAGAATGTGAACTGGAGAAGAAAGTCTTCCACCCTTGTCTCAGAATGTGGTTTCAGTGAGTGTATGTTCTTGCATGACAAGCAAATGATTGTCATCCCCCAAAGTCTCAAGGGACACGGATGTCATCTTAATAAAGAAATTAAAAGGTACATCTTTTCATGAGAAACCTCGTAAATTTGTGACCTGTCACAGAAAATAGTTCTCTAATTGGTTTTGTGTGGTGGTGCACGGGAGTCGTTTCCCGAGATGTCATCCCAGCCGAGCACCACTGTACATCATTGTCAACGGCTAGTGAGATCTCCCTATAAGAGGGGGAGTATAGAAATGCGGCCAGCCTCATAAAGGAAAAAGCTGATTCATAATCTACTCTCCTGACCAATATTTTCACCTTGAGATTAAAAAGAAAAATTAGTGGAAAACCAGCTAAATACAGAGATTTAAAGCTTCTAAGTATGGGGTGGGAGGAAAGATAATCCAAATTTGTTTCATATTTGTTGACTGGACATTTCTACTTTAAGCAGCTAAATAGTTGTCCTGGATTCCCATAACTATATTTATATAGCACCAGATACCTGAAATGAGAAAATCAAAATTCGATTTATAATGACCCAGATGTTAAATTTCTTGTGTATAGGCCAGGTACAGTGGATCACACCTGTAATCCCAGCACTCTGGGAGGCCAAGGTAGATGGATTACCTGAGCTCAGGAGTTCGATTCCAGCCCATCTCTAAAACTAGCCGGGCATTGTGGTGGGTGCCTATAGTCTCAGCTATTCAGGAGGCTGAGGCCAGATGGCTTGAGCCCAGTAGTTTGAGGCTGCTGTGAGCTGTGACATCACAGCATTCTCTCCAGAGTGTCAGAGTGAGACTCTGTCTTAAAAATAATAAAAAATAAATTTCTCGTGTATAAACAATCAGGGTGAATGACCACATTTTTAAAGTGTATTTATCGATATACATATATTTCAAATCGTGTAGCTTTAGCTTTCCAAAGAAGTAACTTTGAAGAAAGGGAAGAGGCTGCTGAGTTGGTAAAGGATCACGTATAGTTGTATATAGGAATGCTCCAGTTAATATTATAGGCCCAGTCAGCCCCGAGAAAAGGCAGAGAGTAAAATGATTGGCAAGGAAGACATTAAAAATGTTGACCCCATTTCAAAAGTCACTGCTCAAAAGGATGATTTTTATATTGTATTTTTTTGCAGCCATGGGCCCCTGTTTTGACATTTACATTTTAGACTGAAATTCTTTAAACCAAGATATCACATCAACTTCTGACAGCATTCTCTTTTCTTTGGAAAATACAGCAAAGGATGTTGTTAGTACCTTGTGATCTGTGTGAACTAGGTAACATGCTCACAGGCATTGGACACTCATTTACATAAAATCACAATGTAGGGAAAGTTAATTTTGCTCCAAGAATACATGGCCTTCAGAGTACATTTTCAGAAGATTTCCTTTGTTAAGAAATTTAAATTCATTTTATGAATGTATATGAGTTTTCCTAACTGTCTGATTAAAGATCACAAAAAAACTCTGGTTTTGCATCTCACATTAGCAGATGGTGGACAGATGGTTTAAATTAATATTAATTTTGGAAAACTTTGCTTAAATTGTTTATACTGAAGATTAAAAGTTGGAAAGCCAGCTAACATCTCCAGGGTTATTAGTACTTCCAAACCCACTTGGAAAGTAAAATCCAGGAAATCAAAACATCTACTTCTAAAGAACCCACATCTCAAGGATAGAAATGAAGTAGGCAAAACACAATGTCTTGATATTGAAGAACATTAAAATAGGAATGGGAAAGAGAAAATACAGAACCTAGAGGGAAAAGAGCCTGGAAAATAGTAAAATTTGTATCTACAAATTGCTTTAAACTAATCGGTAATGATTTTTAAAAAATAATTTCTATACAAACAACAGCTTGTTTGAAAAAAATATTAGTAATTAATTGCTAGCAGGGACAATTCTTCCACCTTCGACTTCCATCCCTTGTATTTGAAATTAGTCTCCTAGTTTCTTCCTATAACCCCACTCCAGAAGGGGTAGGGGAGAGAGAGGGTGACGCAGAGGGAGAATGTGGGTTTGCAAAGAATTGGAGACAAAACAAGATCTCCAGCCTTTCCCTCGGTCGGCCCAATAGCAGGTATCTCATGCTGTCATGTCTGAACATATTTGTGTCCTACATTTAGATGAATGTAAAAACGTGGTGGGAATAAATTCAAAATATTCTCTAACACTTGTATGTTTTACAAACTAAATCTTTTATACACTGTCTGAATTTAAGGGAATAATCTAAAATAACCCTGTTAGCAAAACTCTTCCATTTAGTGAAAGGAGGAAAGTATGAATCACCACCTATGAAAATACACAGCTTTGCCTAAAATTATATCCTTTTTTTCCCCCAATTATTTGTCAGGCAGATGCTGGCAATTTTATTTAATTAAGCTGCTATGGTCAGGCAGGTGTCATCAAATATGCCCAAATCCAGTTGAGTCTTTTTTGTTCTCCCCAGAGCAAGAAAAGAAAAAATTTTTTTATTTACTACGTAGAAGACAGCTGACCTGAATGAGTAGCCACTTCTAGCTCTACCCTCATTCTCAGATTAGCTCACATTATTAAAAAAATTAAGAGGGAATGGAGTGATTAAAATTCAAGTCATATGAATCATTTTGAGAACAAAAATTATAGCACATGTATATTCATGTATATTACAAACTTAAATTTTATTTTAAAATTGTCAAACAAAGCCAAGCGCAGGGCTTACCCCTAGCACTCTGGGAGACCGAGGCCTGTGACTCACTTGAACTCAGGAGTTCAAGACCAGCCTGAGCAAACGCAAGACTCCTCTCTATTAAAAAATTAGAAAAACTGAGGCAAGAGGATCTCTTGAGCCCAGGAGTTTAAGGTTGCTATGAGTTATGATGATGCCATGGCACCCTACGCGAGGTGACAAAGTAAAACTCTACCTCAAAAAAAAAAAAAAATTTGTCAAATAGAAACACATTTATCTTGTTTCTAGGGTTAGATTCAACATTATTTCAAAACTGTACCCTGAGTATCTCGTACCAAATTGAATTTAGTTTCTGTGGTGCCATTTGAGTTACCATAAATAACAAGTGAGAAGCATTTCTCTAAGAAAGTTACTCACATGCATACACAGGAATAAATGGAGATACGACAATAAATAATTAGATAGTAAAGTTTTCAGAAGCATCCATGTGTTCTGAACAGGATTTATTAAATGCTGTTATTTAATACGTCTGCGTAATTGTTCTCATTAGATGAAATCTTCAAACAGCACTCTGGTGCAAACAAACAAGCACTAAGTGAGGAAGAGAATTGTGCATGGGAGTAACTCCTTGTCCAGGCTCCACCGCTAAAATGGCAGCATGATCTGGATCCCATCTTTTCTAACTTTCTTCAGCTTTCACAAATGATAAAAACCCTCCAAGGCCCCCCCAGTTTGGGGAGGCAAACAATAGTAGGACCATGCTCCTCAAGTCCCTCCTTAGAAGAATCATTTGACAGCCTTATCAAAAACAGAGGCTGTAGGCCCCACCTCCAAGCCTCAGAAATCAGAATCTTACAGAAATCTGTATTTTTAATAAGCACCCAACTTTTCTTTTGTTGGGTTCATTCGATTTTTTTTTTTTTTTTTTTTGAGACAGAGTCTTACTCTGTCCCCCTGGGGCTTCCTCAGGCTGGTCTCATCTCCTGAGCTTAAGGGATCCACCCACCTCAGTCTCCCAGAGTGTTGGGATTATAGGTGTGAGACACCAAACTGGATACACACCAGGTTTTTAATCAGATAAGGTTGGTCGGGGAGGCGCCTGTGGCTCAAAGGAGTAGGGCACCAGCCCCGTATGCCGGAGATGGCCGGTTCAAACCCAGCCCCGGCCAAAAACTGCAAAAAAAAAAAAAAAAGTAATGATAATAAATAAAATAAACAGATAGATAAGGTTGGTCAACACTGATAACAAAAAAGCTTCATGTCATTACCTTAAGGAACCCTTGCTTAAGGAACTGCAGGCAGACAGAAACAAACTTCCCCGTCCACAGTGATACAACGACTTTTTTTTTTTTTTGAAACAGAGCCTCAAGCTATCCCCCTGGGTAGAGTGCTGGTGGCATCACAGCTCACAGCAACCTCCAACTCCTGTGCTCAAGCGAGTCTCCTGCCTCCACCTCCCAAGTAGCTGGGACCACAGGCGCCCGCCACAGCGCCTGGCTATTTTGCTTTGGTTGCAGCCATCATTGTTGTTTGGCGGGTCTGGGCTGGATTCGAACCTGCCACCTTAGGTGTATGTGGCTGGTGCCTCAGCCACTTGGGCCACAGGTGCCGAGCTGATACAATGACTTTTTACTTTACTGTATCTCGGGAGGGTAAGGGATCCAACCAAGTGTCTAGATTGCAACAAAGATTGTAAATGCCTGCCTGAATGAATGGGATTTAGTTTGGAATCCTGTCAGTCACAAGTCCCTGTGACCTTGACCGTGTTACTAAATGTTCCTCGGCCACTATTTTCTCATCCTTCAAAGTGAAAATGCTGGCATTTGTGACTTTTTTGCTAGTATTGAATTAGACGTTTATTTGGGAGTACCTGCTTCATATTGCATGGCCATTTCTCTGAGTTTAATTGTATTTGAACAAAGCTAAAATGTTAGGTGTAAGTCCAAAAAGCTCTTCATGAAGTGTAAATAATCAGAAATGGAACATGATCTTACTGATTTGTTTTATTGTTTTCTTTGTTTTTTGTGGGAAAATATGTGAAGATTTAAGTCCAAGGATTATGAGAATATGTAAAGGTTATTTAAAGTGTTTGACACTTTAGTTAAAATAAAAATTAGAAGAGTAACTATCTTTTTAAAGGTCATTAAGAACTTCGGATATTTAACTTTAAGTTCCTAAAGGTTTTTCCATCATCTTCCATTTCCAAAGAAAACATGTAGAGGACCTTTAAATGAAATGGATTTTTAAAAACTTTGCACCTAGTTATTAGAGTTTTCCTAACTTTTATTGAAATATTTTTAAACTTAAATAAAATATCTTTATTTTTATTTTTCTACCAAATGCACTAATATTGGGTTTTTTAATTTTCTTTTCTTTTTTTTTAAGGGAGATACATAACATTTATCCTGGACCCTTTCCAGTACCAATTATTGATCAAAAATCACAACAAATTAAGCTTTAAAGTATTTTGTCATAAATTTTTTAAAGCATTTTCTCTCACAAAGTTATTAGAACACGGTGAACTGAATGATGATATTCATACCTGCTATCAATTTTTACAAGGCAAATCTTTGGACATACTCTTGGAAGACTTAACGAAGAATCTAAAACAAGTGTTTGAACCCCACCTGTTAAGAGCCACAAATTGGAACGTGGCACAACTATGTACATTCTGCTCTTCGATATTATTTGAGGTCACATTTACAACCATCTATGGCCACCTTCCTGCTGACAACAGGAAAGAACTTATTAATGAGCTAAGAGATGATTTTTTTAAATTTGATGGCAAGTTCTATTATTTATTATCCGACATACCCCTGGACCTTCTAGGAAATGTCAGGTCTCTTCGGAAGAAACTCATACAATGTTTATCATCAGAAAAGTTAGCTAAGATGCAAGGACAGTCAGAAGTTTTTCAAAAGAGGCAAAATACCCTGGAGAAATACTACGCGCGCGAGGACTTTGAAATAGGAGGTAAGAAACTTTGAATGAGTACTTGCCTAAAATAAAATAATTTACAATAGACCTTTGAAATAAAAAGACAAAATGGCGACCTTGAAAATTTTTATGCTCTTTCTAATTGGCTAATGATAAAATGTTTTAGTCTCAAACAACCCTTTGTGATAATTGATTTTTTTTTTTTTTTTTTTGCTGAGGTGGTAAAACAAGATACTTAATGGTGATAATGAGAAAGAGTATAACTGAGCTGCATTTATTCCTCTTATCTCACTCCCCACCTCCCCACCCCCCTACACACATTACATTTTAAACTATTCTCATTAAGCAGAAAATTAGACTTCAGAAGCCTATTGGTTCTCATTAGCATGCACTGATCCTTGGCTGGGTCTGTGTCCTAACATCTTTTAATTAGCACACTGCAAATCTAATCAGTGTAATAAACGCTATTAATCTTCCTTTTCACTTATTTTCTCCTAGCACATCATTTAGCCTTTCTCTGGGCCTCTGTGACAAACAGTATTCCAACTATGATGTGGGCAACGTATTATCTTATGCGGCACCCAGAAGCTATGTCAGCAGTGCGTGACGAAATTGACCATTTGCTACAGTCAACAGGTCAAAAGAAAGGGTCTGGATTTTCCATCCACCTCACCAGAGAACAATTGGACAGCATGATCTGCCTAGGTAATTTATTTTTATCTGTTATGAAGAAAAGAAGGTATCTCTCAGCAAACTCAGTTTATCACTCATAGCTGTTTACTAAGAGGTAGAGGACACAGCTGCCTAATTGACATAATAACACCCATTTACATCAATTATAAATTATGTAGTTTATAGCTGTAGATACTCTCATTGCATGTAAACATTAAGGCCTAGGTAATTAACTATGCAAGGTATGCAAAAGGCTAAACCAAAGCTTTGCAATTATTTGAAAAAAAAGTTTTATGCCTATTAAGTCATTTGATTCTGAGCATCTGTTGGCGTGCTAATGCTTTCCAAACACTGCTGCACTATCTTGTCAAGAACAGTATTCGGGGATTGAAGAAGAAATTATTTCAGAAAGGCACCTTGTGTTCAAAATGTATTTATTCTTCCTTAAATAGTATCTATATTTTCAGGCACAGGTTAAGGTGTTTTATATAGCTTGGAGTGTGTCATTTGCAAAAATGTAGAAAAACATGTTTTCCATTGGAAGTTCATGATGCGAACACACTCAAAAGAAAGAAAGAAAGAAACCAAGGAAGAAATAGAAAGAAAGGAAGGAAAGAGAGAGGGAGAGAAGGAAGGCAGGAGGGAAGAAAAATGAAAGAAAAATACCTACAAGCTAGTGTGAAATCTCGATGGTGAGATAAGCGTGCTCACTATTTCAGATGTGTTTGAATTTGGTAGTGACTGAAGTGTTTTCTATTTCTGCGCAGGCCTGTACCTCTGTAACTTGGGCTTTGGATTCCTGCAGATTGTATTCCCCTTTTGAGAAGGCTCCCCACTGCCACTATCTGAGTAAACATATATTCTCCAAGTGAAATTCCATATCAATAAGTTATTCTCTACTTCTTCTGCATTGATATTTCATCCTGTGATATTCTTTAAGATACGATATTCTGAATCCTTTGTACAAATACATGAGTGTTTATGTGTTTCTGTTGCTTTGTTCCTTTGACAATGTAAGCAAGTGTTTTAGCCTCTGTTGGCCTTAATTTTTTATCTTTTAAGTATGTTCCAGGTTCTTTGATGGGAACTTCTGGGAACAAAGGTCTTCTCTGTTTTAGTCAAAGTTTGCTACCTGTGAGCATCAAGAAATATGGCCTCAGTGTCCTAAACATTGTTCCCACTGGTCAGGCTAAAACCCATGGCAGGTGAAGGCTGGACACAGGCCTTGTACTGGAAATCAATTAGGAAAAATGTGTCACCTTGTAGTTTGATGTCCTTTGTATTCATTATCAAAGGAATTTTATATTTTCTTTAAGAAAGAAAATCCCAACATTATTAAAAATATAATCTATTATTTTGCCTTGTAGAATTATTTGGAAACAAATAGAGAAAATTGTGTATAATTCTGGGTAGTTGCCTTCACCTCGAAACACAGTGTTGTCTGGGTTGAAGGTTTGTAGTTTCTTTAAAGATCTAGGTTGCATTCCCCCATCTTCAAGATGGTATTGTATGAATAAGATGACGCAGACTGGGAAATAATGCAAATAAACTTCAAGGAATAGGTGTTTGTGTTCTGTACACAATTATTTCTCTTAACAATTTAGTTGAAAATCATCAGTTGTCTTTTTACTCTCAACTTCTTGCTGTTGAAAGAAAGATCATCTTTAAATTCAGTACTAAAGCAAAAGTGTTGAAATGTATTTGAGCCAAAGAAATGGCAACTATCAGCACCATAACTTGAGTCCATTGAAGCCATAGCTAGACCTTTCACCCTAGACTCCTTCATAAATTTACAGCTCTCCTATCATTAACAAATGAATAACAACAAAAATCCCAAGTGAATTTTGATTCACCTGGATAAGGGCCTGGACGTCAGCAGCCCAGAAGGCTCATGAAGGTCCATCGTGACCTGGGTTACCAGCAGAGGCCAGTGTTGTTCATTATGAGTACTGAACATGATGGAGCTGATTGTGATCTAGAAAACTGTGTTTATTTTTTTTCTTTCACAAAACAGAAGGTTTTGTGCAGATTGGAGCAAATTTTTTATATGAACCAGTTACACGCAGATGGCCTCTACAAAATAGTCATAGCTCAATTATGAGTATTTATGTCCAAGGAATGTAAATAGTATGTGCAACGTCAAAACTGACCCAAAGCAGCATTTACAGTGTACCACACGGTGTGGGTGTGTGTGCCTGTCCTTCTCACCTTCTCCAGCGTTCCATGCGTTTTAAACACAATGTTTTTTTTATAAGATATCTCGAATTTTTACTATTATAGGAAAAAATCACAATGCTAAAGTGAAGGCTGCATTTTTTTATCAGGAAGGAGAATTTTGGTACTAGCAGACCAATGGAAAAGGAGATTCTTCTTTTCACAGAGATTTTACATGTCAGCACACTTTGATTATAAATCAGGGACGAGGAGAGACATTAGACTGCCACATTGTGTTTAAGAACTTCAAAGCAATCATCTGTCATAAGAGGCTTTGATAGGTTCGTGCTTTTTCTGAGCACTTTTGAGAATCTCTTTGAAACCATTCTATTTTTTCTTTTAGAAAAAAATAACTTTTTAATATGCATTTATGTATCTTATTAGAGATTCTGCTTATCTGGATCTCAGCAACATGTTTTATCTATTAATGTTTAGTAAAAATCTCTACTATTAAATTTAAATGAAAATTTTAAATAATTTTTAGATACAATGAGGTTCAAGAACTGTCAATTGGGGCTTCAATCTCACTAGTAAAGGTAGACCAGGAAAGAAAGGAAGTTTGAGAAACTCTGAGAGAAAGAATTTTTCAGTTTTTCCAGAAAGAAAAAGAAGGCGTGGAAGTAGAATTTAGAAATGCAGTTTTCATTTATGGGAAAAAGAAGCAAAGAAAAGGTGATTCAGAAAGATGAAGAAAAAAGTTATTGCAAAGGAAGAAAGCTCTGGACATTAGATTAATAGCAAATAATCTCGAGGAACTCTTCCTGTAATTTACCTGAATAATGTATATGAGTTATATAATAGCATAAGGCTAGATGCTCAATAAATGTCATGTATTGTTATCACCAAAATGATCCTTCAGTTCCATGAAGTCCCTATGACATTTGTATTGTTTTCTTCATTTTCAATTATTTATAAACATCGGACTCCAGTCTACCTTACCCCACCATAAAAAGAACACACACGCTCTAGTAAGAACTAAGGCAAGGTGGCGTATGGCACCTGAACGGCTCAGGTGAATAGCAGACACCTGATTTTTTCAGTTACATACTTAAGTTGAGAAAAGTTGCAAATACAAGGCCTGACAATTAAGTTTATGAACTTAACACTGTACACAGAACTGTCAAAGCATTGCAAAAATTCATCAAATTGTTCATCAAAATGGTTGGCTGACTGTGAGAAGCACAGCAGACCAAGTAAACGTTGATAGGCAAACAGGAAAATCATAACTGAAAATCTTGGCATGAGAAAGGTGCGTGCAAAAATGTGCTCTTGCTTCACAGCAATCCACCAGCTCACAGGGTCTGTGAGGGAGTTGTTAGGCAGTAAACAAATAACCGTATTGCAACACCCTGCCTACTGATTTGATTCCCGCCCCCAGTGACTTTTTTCTTTACCTGAAGATAAAAGAGATATTGAAAGGAAGATATTTTGATGGCATTCAGGACATCAAAGGTAATACGATGACAGCTCTGAGGGCCATTCCAGGAAAAGAGCTCCAAAATTGCCATGAAGGGTGGAGTAGACACAGTGCATAGCTTCCCAAGGGGAGGACTTTGAAGTGACCATAGTGATATTCAGCAGTGAGAGATGTAGCACTTTTTTCTAGGATGAGTTTGGGAACTTAATTGTCAGTCCTCCTAGACTAGATCCAATTGAGGGACATTAGGATAAAAGGAGGTGTGCTAAAACTAGGTCTGGAAAAGATCTGTAATACTCTTTAGAAAGAGTATATTGTAAATTATACAAGAAGTACGAGCTTGCAGTGATTCCCCATAAAAATTATATTAAAGGTTTTGAAGCCATTGTTTGTGAGTAGTTGGGGGGAGGCTAGAAAGGAATAACCAGTTGGAAAAAATAAAGGTCCTTTATAGCAAATAATTATTATTAGGCATACTTCATGTTAAATATTTTAATGCTTTCAATATTTGAAAGCAATTTTATAGACATATTATTTCATGGGATCTTTATCCAAATACTCTGGAGGACTGTGGTGGTTGTCATTTTGCCCTTATTTTCACAGAGGAGAAAATACTACGGGTGCTGAATAACTTGCCTAAGATCAGAGATGATAAAGGAGAGAGGTAGGACTTTCACTCAGGTTTTTTAGACAAACCCACATTTTCCCGGTCAGACCTGTCTCATACCAGTGCCCTTGGGATTCTTTCCCATTGTTCTAGTTGAGAGGGGAAAGGAATTCTGTATGTCTCAATTCTACAAAGCCAGCCATGATACTCATGTGAGCAAGACCAGGACATGTGGACCAGATGATTATACAGTTGGCTACATTTTTAACTTCAGGATAAAATATTATGAGTAATAATATTAAGAATTATTGTTTGGCTAGGTGCCAAGCACTATGTTAAGTGCTTTACATATATTATTTAAGTCTCAGGTATTATTATTTCTATTTAATTACTGAGTAACAAGGTTCAGAAAGATTGTTAGTTAACCAGCTTAGATCATACAGCTAGATAGTGGCAGGGCCAGGAAATGATGCCAGTTCTGTCTAACTGCAATGCCTGCCTGTCACTACTACCACTTTAGATTAAAAAGACTGGAGAAATGGACCAGAGACCTTGAATACTATTTTATATAAGTTACATATCACTAATTCTCAAATGCAGTTGAGTTTGAAGGTTAGGATAGGGTTAGAGGTTCACATTACAATATTGTAATTTTTTTAAATAAAAATTAACTTTTTGTTTTAGAAGATTTACGGAAAAGTTACCAAGATCATAGAGTTTCCCCACACACTTTCCCTTATTAGTACTTGCCTTAGTTTGGCATGTGTGTCAAGATTGTAGGTGTTATTTTGAAAAAGGTCATTCAATCTTATAATTGTGTATCTGAAAACGTAAAAGTTTACATAATTCAGACAATAGTGAAGTTAAAAGACATTCCCTCTTTTGATGTGGTTAAGGAGGTATAATTTCATGTTAGGAATTTCTAACTGGAGGGGAGTGTAGAAGTTGTCCACAGAGGTACGCCAGAAACTCGGGAATGTAGGCAGTGAGATCTTTATATGTAATATAAGGAAACATAGGTTAAAAAGTAAAAACTACTGATTTCAATGCTCAAATTTTCAGCTGAGCACAAAGCTAAGGGGGTTAGATGATAGGATGATGGAAAGAGAATCTGAAAGGATTGACAGGGAACTTTAAGGAGGATGCAAATTATTGTATGTATATTTAAAAATCAGCTGTGTAAGAACTGGACGAGAAATGTGCGACTCAGGAGAAAGGATTGATGGCTCATTGGAACCATCTGGGGAGCTTTAAAAAACTACTCATACCTGGCCCCGCCCTTAGCAATTCAGACTGCATTGATCTGAAATGCGGGCTGATGGCTTAAAAAGCTCCCCAGGTGATTTTAATGTGTGGCCAAGATTCAAAGCCTCTAATTGAACAGTTTTGGTTAATGCAGTGGCTCTGACTCCATTGGGCCAGGATAGAGCAGGTTTTTTTGTTTGTTTGTTTGTTTTTTAACAACCCCAGGTGGTTCTAATGGCAGCGAGGGCAGCTGATAACCTCTGGGCTATCAGAAAGTTTAAAACAAGCCAGTAGGGATGTTATGTCAAAAATCTGTTGTATATCTGAATCTATTGCACATAGAATCACGACTTATAGGGCACGGGAAATGATCCTTCTTCTCTACTTTTCCAACTCAGATAGTGCACACTCAGTTCTGTGACAGTTTAAGAAGCGCATTGACTAGGTGAATTCTTCCAGCATTGCAAAGACTGAACACTGTGTC
>NW_003852508.1:903301-912317 GCF_000181295.1 Otolemur garnettii | reverse complement strand
AAAAAAAAAAAAAAAAAAAGAAAAGAGTTCTTTACTAAAATGTGCTTTCTAAATGCAATCATTGGAGCTATTCAGTCAGAAATTTTGTAATGTCAAGTCACTAAGATGATAGATTTTAAGTATTCTCCCCACAAATAACTGATAAGTATGGGAGGTGATACATATGCTAATTAGGTTGATATAGACGTTCCACAACGTAGATTTCAAGACATCAGGTTATACACCATCAATATAAACAGTTTTTATGTGTCAATTTAAAAATAAATAAAAGAAATTGTGCAGTATCTTAAATAGGATCTTGGAAATGCACGGAATGAAATTATATATCACATTTATGTTTGTCCTCCAACTTTGAACCACCTAGATTACAGCGTCAGTGAAGGCCAAATTCATTCTTTTTCCCCACTAGTAGCAACGTCCCGGCACACCAAGCAGAGTAGAACCTTAATAAACATTTATTGACTATATGAATGTTTAATTTACATTTCTAATTTTAGCGATGAACCTGAGACTATGTCTGCAATGCACAGTGAAGGTAGGCATTGGTATGGATTCAGATTTATTTTTAACTTGATTTAAAATATTCAATTTTTGAAGCAAAGATTAGTGATTTTGCCACAAATTTTGTGATTATCACAATTTCTTATTTACCTTCTCACCTGTCCAAGACAGTTACATGGAAACGCACACACACTCCATGCACCCCACTCCACTTCATCACGCCTGCTAGAGCACCCCATCTCCCATATCTGTTTCTTCCCCACCTTCTCTTGATGACCACCCAAGTGTTCAGGCCCAGTGTCTGTGGCAGGGCCTGGCTGCTCATTTCACTCCGTCCATTGCTGCTATCCACTGATCACCGTGGCTAATCAGATGGCATGCCAGCCTGCACCAATCATTAAGATGACCCAAATTAACAGCCTGGCCATGTCACAGTACATTCATTCCACAGACACAGACATGGTCTAAGTGTGAGGCAGAAACTCGGACGTGCTTATTTGTTTTTGCATTGTAACATGCATTATTGATTTCCATGAGCTGCTTTAGTGCTTTAATTCTGCAAATGAGAATCATCTGTCAATTATTATAGCCAGAATTGAGATCTGAGGGCAAAGGAGAAAATATATATGCTTCTTTCTTTTTCCTGACCTTTCCTTTTATTTGTCAACTTAGCACAAGACATTCTCCAGCTTTTTGTTAGGAAGAAATACTTAATCAGAATAGTTTTATACCCTGATAAGAGAAACAAGTCTTCTCTAACCAGGTGAAGAAAATAGCACAGGCGCTGAATGGTGAATTCGTTGCAGGAATTTTGTAACCCAATTTCCTAGCGTACACCAGTCAGTAAAGCTCAGTTCTTAATAAATCACAGTCAGCCTTATCTTAATCACGGTTATAATTGTTGGCACCTTGCAGCGCCTGGTGTAAATTTTAATCCCCCAAATATTTGCATTCTCAATAGCCGTTTTTTGACAATACATTCTAATAATTAGAAGGTCCCATTACCTGCTAAATGTTAGTATAAATGAACAATCCATTATGCACAATAAGTTTTATAAAACATTTACAGATAGAGATCATCTTTAATTAAAATTAACTTCCACATGAAAGCCAAGTGCACTAATGATTCACAGTGACCTTTTATTACCTGCAGTCCCCTGTTTTGGCTGGATGATTGACAGCTTGCTGTTTGGCTACCATGTTGAATTTCAGCTGACAAGACTTTTCATTTTAACTCAATTTGCCCGCCTATCACAAGCTGGTGGCAGGCCAGACCCAAGTCACCCAGCTTTGCCTCGGCAGCTTGCTCTAGTTCTCATTAGTACGCATTTATTCAGTGGAAATTGGAAGACAAATGCTTGAAGGCATGTGAACTAAGTATAGCAAATTAGGTTTAAAGACTGAATATTTATAAGTATATGGAAAGTTTTTTTTTTTTTTTTTCAATTCTAGAGCAAATTGAGAACTGAGTGCTAGCTTTGGGATAAAAGAAATGAAGATAGAAGGGGGAAGATTCTAAGAATAACAATACTATAAGCTTTTTCTTTCCGTTTTGGAAATATGTAAAATCTCTCTGACAACACCTTATCAAATAAAAACCTGGCTTCTCTGCCATGGAGTGCCTGCACAATGAAGTTTAGCACCTCGTGTGTGAGAAGGGGGAAAAAAATGAGGGTCATGTTCATTTGTTGCTTGGTTATCCCTTGGTATGTTTTAAATTGCCTTGTTTGTTCGGCACTAGCACAGAAACAGATGTTGCTCCACCGTGCAGGATAATTTACTGCACCTCCTGGTGCAGCGTGGAAGTCCTCCCAGGGCCCAGCTGGTCTGTCAGTGGCACTGGCTGGTGTCTGCTCGACTATGACAACTACAAGTAGAGGCTGCAATTTTTTTGTTGTGCAGTTGTCATTCTCCTCAATGTATAGCTCTGCCTGCATTTGTGCTGGGGCTGGTGGGAAAGCTGCTGGCTTTTGTGTCTGTGTATTGCACTGTGGAGTCACAGAAGCTCCACTCTCCATTGTTGATAATAATGAAACTCATTACTTCTGTCGTCTAATGATTATCGGCGTGATTGCTCGGAGCGAGAGCCAACCTCATCTTGCACACATAACTGGTACTGGAAGGTAAAACAGATTTGTCACTTACGATCTGACCGCTAAGCCACACTTTGTGCTCCATTATTGTGATTAACTTCTGCATAAGATATGCTTGCCCAATTGTCATTTGCGATACTGCGGTGGGCACAAGCTGCCATGCTTCCCGAGAGCGCATCAGCCAATCCGATGTGACCATGTTATGAGGATTATTAAATGCCTGCCCTGTCTCCGCAGCCACCCCACAATTATTTTGCTTTTGTATTTCTTTTTCCACACCCCTACTCGACTTGTGGGGTGAACAGCACTGCTGCATATGTCAGCTACCATTTCACACCTCATGCCAGGATGATGCCACGCTAGGGTTGATCCAGCAGAGCCAGCAGCAGTACGGGGAAGCCGACCCTTGCTTTACACCACAGAAATGTTGGCCTTTGGTGTCCGGCCAGCTGAAATCCGTCATGTCAGGTGCCTTGTGGCTATCTGCAGTAGAGTCCGTGTTCCAAAACCAAAGTTCTTTTCTGGCCTCATCACCAACAAACCGATTTGACTCTGCCTGATTATAATAACGAAGGCAGTCCAAGAGAATATGTACAACCTTACTGTGCGTCACATTGAATCACCACACTGGCCACAGAAAGCTGGCCGCAGCCTCATTTCTTTAGACAAATGCATGCTTAAGGAAAAGCCTCCTGGGAGAAGGCACCCAGAGCTACTTGGTATCCCCATGCAAGCTGTGCATAGATTTCAATTTGACTGAAATAACATTTATTTTTATTTTTTGGCTGATTCAAGCCATCATTGATAGGCCTGCCTTTAATAATCTAATAATTGGGTACTCTGTGTTTCAGAGCTTTGCTGAACACTGAGAAACTGGGCTGTGTGTGTGTGTGTGTGTGTGATTTCTAAATTGCAAGTCATAAACACAACCATTTGTTATGTGAAGGGGGAAAAAACTCCATTTGGAGCTCTTTTTCACACTGCTGATTAGAAAGAATCAAGCTTTATATTCCAGGACCCATTCACGCTGGTGGAAACATAGTCAGTTTTGATTATGAAGAGAGAAATGCAGACCTAGACAGGGACTACACGCTGGTATGCATGCTATCAGAATGATTTATGCAAATTATGCATATTATTCCCAAAGGAATTCCTCCTCAAACTGCCAGGATAAATTGCCGGAAATTAGCCATAAAATCTGTCGTGCTAGGAGCAAAAGGTGAAGGCCATTGGGAAAGAAAGGACATTCAGCTTCTGGAATCTTCCAGGATATGATGGTGGGCTGTTATTCTCCCTAGATGCTGAGGAAAATATGGCTTTCCTCTGAATCCTGGAAAAGTATTTTCCTTTTGAAATTTTTCCAACAAATGCTGACTCACATTTTATTTACAGCTAGCATAAAAGAAATTAAGTGTTAAGCTGTCTCAGAAAGCGCTACTACAATTACTTCACTATTAACTGCCTAAGTGGTTATTAAATGGCTAAGCCTGCCTTCAAAGGCATCAGAGTTCTAAAGATTGGTAAAATTACCCACCAGGAGTGTACTTTAACTGGGACATGGTTTTTTGTTTTTGTTTTTTATTTAAAGCAGTCTCACTATGTCGCCCTGGGTAGAGTGCTGTGTGTCACAGCTCACAACAATCTCCAGCTCTTGGGCTTAAGCAATTCTCTTGTCTTGGCTTCCCAAGTAGCTGGGACTCCTGCAGGCACCTGCCACAACAGCTAGTTACCTTTTGGTTGTAATTGTCATTGTTGTTTGGCAGGCCCAGGCTGGATTTGAACCTGCCAGCTCTGGTGTATGTGGCTGGTGCCCTACCTGCTGAGCTACAGATGCTGAGCTTGAGACATGGTTTTAATCTCAAATATGTAGATGCATACAGCATTTCTCTCTCTCTTCTATTTTAACATGTCAGTGTGATAATTTTTTTTATTAATCATAGCTGTGTACATTAATGCAATCATGGGGTACCATGTGCTAGTTTTACATACAATCTGAAATGCTTTCATCAAAATGGTCAACATAGCCTTCACAGCATTTTCTTAGTTATTGTGTTAAGACATTTATATTCTACACATAGTAAAATTTTTTTTAACACGACTCTCTAGCAGCAGCCTCGGTTGTCCCCACCCCCTGCGCCTGCAGTGTGGGTGCGCTCCCCGCTGTCTGAGTGTCCGCCTACACCTAGTAAATTTTACATGCACCCTTGTAAGATGCACCGTAGGTGTGGTCCCACCAATTACCCTCCCTCCACCCATCCTCCTCCTCCCCTCCCTCCCCCCTTTCCCCTTCTTCTTGGGCTATAATTGGGTTATAGCTTTCATTAGAAAGCTATAAATTGGTTTCATAGTAAGACTGAGTACATTGGATACATTTTCTTCCATTGTTTGCAGACCATTCTTTCCTATAAGATCAGGTGGCTTTCTACCTCAGCACAGCACTGCTGCCTCCGAGCTGTGAAGTGCCCTCTGTGCTGGGCTGGGGCAAACCACTGCCCCCACCACTCCACAGCCAGCCCCTCGTTCCACCTCGGTGCTCTGTGGATATGATGTCAATCGAGGTCATTAATGATAAACTTTAATGGTAAACTGAGAGCACTTTTCAGGAGCAGTCATACCTTACTCAACTGTTGTTTGTTTGTTTCCCTCAGAAAGCACCGTTCTTGAGGTTTTGCGACTGTGCTCCTTGTCAGGCACCATTCGTTTTGTCCAGGAGGATCTGACACTGGATTCGGAGCTCAAGGACAGCTGTCTGCGAAAGGGAGACTTTGTAGCCATCTTTCCTGCCTTCTTACACAATGACCCTGAAATCTTTGAGGCACCCCAGGTAAACAGCCCTCCAGCCCGTCATTCCCACTTGGATACTGCATGCACATTCCTTTTCTTGCTGATCTCTGTCCTTTCCTCTTGCCACTTTGTCCCAGATGGGATTGGGGACAACTTGATGACTTTTGTTACTCATTCTAATGGGAAAGTTTTCCTCTTTACTGAAGTATTTCCTGAAGATCTATCTTTGAAAGTTTTCATGATCTATAAATAGAAATACAATGATGACGCTAAATGCTAGTTGCTTCAAATGAAATGGACATTGAGCCTTGGTCACCATTACCTTTCTACTGAAATTAAGTTTTGCTTACAAAGAATATTGATAATCATGGAGAATAAGCTATTGCCAGGCGACTCAGGGAATAAACAAAGACAACTATTTTGCTAAGTGTCTCCAAAGTGGGGTTGACTATTCCAAAGTCAAATACCATTGTTGGTATAGTTAAGCCATCTACTTTTTCACCTCTTTCTGAAGGTCCGTGCCCCTTCTTGATCAATTAGTATGGCGTTATGAACTTGAGATTGTAAAGCTGCTGCTCACAGGTGAAGCTCGGAGGGTAATTGTGTCATCTCCTTGTATTTTTTTCTGAAGCTGGAGTTAATGAATATCAAAGATTGGAAATTAATCCAGCCTAGTTCATCCCTTAATACCACTTCTGAGATTCACCACCTGCATGCAAATTGAATGCAGTCATATTGTGCCTGTGCTTCTCAGAAAGCAGTGTTGCTGCAGCAGTTTTTCTGTATAAAATGCTTTTTTCCCAAAGGCAAACTTCTGTGCTCTTTTTCAACAGTTCATGGCTGGACCACTTTTAAACCCAGTTTCTAAGTTAGATGTTTTTCTGCTAGGCTGCAATTTTGCTATATTGCTAAATTTTGGAAATATATAAGAAGAGGGAAGCCTTCAAATACCATTAGAAAACTTACATTAATTTCATCAGCGAAGGCAAAGGACGCATGCGCAGGGGTCCTCAAACTTTTTAAACAAGGGGCCAGTTCACTGTCCCTCAGACCTTTGGAGGGCTGGCCTGTGGGCCCCAGGACTAGTCACCTGCTAAGCAGGACGGGCAGCGGTGGCAAAAACACCTGGTGGGCCGGATAAATGTCCTAGGTGGGCGACATGTGGCCTGTGGGCCATAGTTAGAAGATGCCTGGACGCCTGACGTATGTGTGTACATATGGTTTCTGTGGGTCTCATAAGAGGCATTATATGAACGATGATAGCAGATAGGTTGTAGAGTATTAGCAAGTGAAAGAACATTCCATAGACAACAAGTCTAATCTCCACATTTGTAAATATCGACAAAAAATATTCCACACGTAAGTAGGTATTCAATAAATAGGACAAAAGAATAGCTAATATCTGAAAAATATTTTAAAATTTTAATAAGCTTTATTTCTCTATATACATTTTCATTTATTTAAATTATATTTAATACTTTCATTATATGACTATTCCACTATTTCTTATGTCCACTATTCCTGGTGTGATAGTAAAATGAACATTCAAATACTCAGTACATGTTTACCAGCTGGCCACTCTTTTTTTATGGCATTGTTCTTATGGAGCTTCCTGTTTCCCAACCCCGACCCCCACGATAAAAAAAAAAAGACATTGATTTAGACTTTTAGGAACTTGAAATCAAAAAAGTTCCCTGATTAACTGCTTCAATGTCTTCAGCTCTGCTATATCCTTTGTATATTCTTCATATCCTTCATCTTTTATTTGATTCTATTTTTGGATTTCCTTGTGGTTATTTTCCCCTTTCTCAGCAATTTCCTTCATTATTTTTACCATCCGTATTTTAAATTCCCCTTCGGTCATTTCTAACATTGTTTTCATAGGTGGAATCTTCTGCAGTAGCTACCTCATGGTCCCTTGAGGGGTTGCTGTGGTCTAGTTTTTCATGTTGCCAGGATTTTTCTGCTGTTTCTTCCTCGTGAGTGTCTTCTTTCTGTCTGTTTCCTTGCCCTACTTTTTCCTTTCGCTTCCCCTTGCTCTTTAAGTTACCGTGCCTCTGACCTAAGGTGTTGAAGTGTCCTTTAGGTAAAGGACTAAGACGAGAAGAGTGAAGAGCAAGAAGGGTTAAAAGATTAAAAAAGAGAGAGAGAGAGAGAAAAGAGAAAGGAAAAGGGGTGAGTAAAAGGGAAGACTGACAAAAAGAAGGGAGGAACAGAAAGAGAGAGACAGGAGTAAAAGTGGTATACAGTTGGGTGCTTCAATCCACACCCACAAATCCCAGCCTCTGGGGGGGCTGGGTTGGGTGGGTCCCTTGATATCTGCAGCTCTTTGCCAGAGCAGACACGGGACCCATCTTATTATTATCAAGAAGGGTTTGCATCATGCCAAATCAGTGGCAGAACAAAATTGTAATCTTGTGAATACTGATTTAGCATCATTAGGGTAGCTTTAACTTGAGTTGATGAAGACTGGTATTTACTACATTTAACATTAGCCAATTATGTCTGACTAATTTTAAAATTAACTGGCTAATTTATTGCCACGACATTGTTTTCTTGAAATTAGTCATGGAATACTGATAATTCCTGGCTTCAAAAAAAGTGATGTAGTTCAGAACTGCTTATGTAGGATTTGAGGTCTTATCATTCTTTCTACAAACATTTAGTGAGCACCTACCACTGTTAGGCATCTAGACTGAGTCCTCGGGTTCTTAACAACTTGAGATGGTAGTAAGTAGATACTGTAGATGCTCGTGTAACAGATATCCATCCCAAACCACCATTCATTGACAGTAGGGAAGGAAATTCCAGAAAATTCTATTACCCTTCATTTGTCACTGAGAACATGGCCCAAGAGCTCTTGAGAGACTCATATTTGTCATGCCCTATGTTTCGTATCCTACAGAACTTGCTTGAGAAGACCAGATCTTACTTACAGAAAACAGACAACAGCTGTTAGACAATAAGATCTGAGGAAGACTGGCTACAAATGTAAGGATAGTTGTTCTTGGAGATCAAAGAGATAAGAGCCTTAGCAAAACATAGATATTTCCCAACTACACAGGGCATGGTTTCAGAATAGTCAAGCTTCAAGAAATTCTGGAATATTCCATTCCAAAGACAGGCTGTTGTTTGTCACAGGAATCCTCTGTAGCACCTCTTCTTTGCTGATGTCACTGATTCTCGTCTCGTTCCCGAGAGAATTTGCCTTTGCTCACTCTGTAGCTTGTGGGTACCTTTGTTAAAGTGCGTGCTACAGGATTTTGCAGTTATTTGTTTCCTTGTCTGTGCCCCCATATGTTGTAAGCTCTGAAGGGGAAAGACCAGGCCATCTCCATCTCTGTACATTCAGTGCCCCCACAGAGGAGTTTGTCCATGTAATTGAAATAAATAAAGGGGAAGCTTGGATGGATGAATGTACTGAAAGTGAAATATGCCTCAGTTAAAATTTTAAATCAGACAGATATTGCACATCCAAATATATATTGGGCCTGAATAGATCAAATAAACCAGTTCCTGGCTTGTGTATAAATATAGACATACTGGCTCGGCGTCTGTGGCTCAAGTGGCTAAGGCGCCAGCCACATACACCTAAGGTGGCGGGTTCAAATCCAGCCTGGGCCCACCAAACAACAATG
>NW_003852508.1:863824-903152 GCF_000181295.1 Otolemur garnettii | reverse complement strand
AAAAAAAAAATAGCCAGGCGTTGTGCCGGGCACCTGTGGTCCCAGCTATTTGGGAGGTGGAGGCAGGAGACTCACTTGAGCCCAGGAGTTGGAGGTTGCTATGAGCTATGATGCCACAGCACTCTACCCAGGGGGACAGCTTGAGGCTCTGTCTCAAAAAAAAATAATAATAAATATAGAAATACTGTTGAAGTGGTAAGAACTATAGCAAAAAATAGACCCCAGGAGGCATCTAAATAAGACCACTAGATAACTTCTGAACTAGCCCCCAGCTCTTGCAAGCATTTAGACCTGGTTTGGACAAATCATTTTGATTTTTTTCTTAATAATAACCTGAAAGGAAAAAAGATTTTTGGCTGACACTTTGAATTTTTAAATATTTGGAAGAGTAAATTTTAAAACACAGCATGAGATAAAGAAAAGATGTTTTGAGACCTAATTGGGCCTATAAGGGCTACCAGCATGTAACCACCGTGCTAAGAATCATTCTTTTTCTGGATGCTGGTTGCTTAGCTTATTGTAACATTAGCTACTCAGGTGGCTCTTGGTTTGGGGAGAACAAATTATCAAACAAGATTTAAAACAATGAAAGAGAGCAAAGGAAACACTTCTTTATTCTCCTTCCTCTTTAGAGGTATAAATGTTATCCAATAACGTCCGATCTATTTATTAGCTGGGAGTGAATGAATAGTTTTAAATTTTTTCTAAGGGCTTTCCCACATTTATCAGCCTGGATTCATGCAACTAACTCTTGAATGATCACTAGTAAGTCGTGATGATTTTTTTTTTCTGCAAAAATGCAATGTCCAGATCTGGAGTTATAAAAACCCCACATCTGTTGGTTGGTTTTCCTAGGTCCAGGGGCACTTAGTGATAAAGTCAGACTTGATGACATTGTTGGGCTTGTAGGGAAGAAATGAAAACACTTAAGATAGCAACACATTGTTATAACCATGGTGCTTTCTAAGTAAATAAACTCAGTGAAATAACAATGTGATTCCCAAACCTTGAAATTTTTTCCAAAAGCTCTGAAGCTAAAAGGTCCTGTTTAACCCTGTGAAATTCCACATTAGGTTATTTATTATTTATCATAATAAAATAATAAATAAGTTGAAAAGCCCTTGAAAATCGTAAATTACTGTACTAATTGTGATATCAATATTATTTTGATTGTTGCCACTGTTCTTAGAATGTACTAGTCACAATGGGTGAGGAAATAACTCTCAATAGTTTTTCATCGGTTTCTCTAACTGAAATAGAGATTCTGCCACTAGTGACATTCAAGGAAACAATCGTATATTGAGCAATTACTACTTCAATGCTTCACATTGAAAAAAAAAAATCTGTTAAGCTGACTTAAACATAGTATTTGGAGAATACAAATTAGGGTGCTAAGCAGTCTTCCTTTGTCATGTATGCCAAAAATTCTTCCTCACCCAAAAGAATATGTTCTCTATCCAATCTTGATTTATAGAACTTCGGTATTATACTATTTTCCACTGTTTGTAAACACTGAATATTCATTTGCTCTTCATTTTCTACATGTTTAGTTATTCATCCAATATCCAGGTTTTCTTCCAAAGCTTGATGATTGTTTTTAAAGTATACTTTATTCTCATGCATGTATTTATTAATTAAAACACCACATATGGAACCTCTACTATGGAAACAGCATTGTTCTGGAGGCTCTAAAAATACAGATGGTGTAACAACTCCAATCCCTTAGGACTTCTTGTCTCTGCCATCTCCTGGGGCTTGGTTAGTACTGTCTTCAGCCTGGGGCTGCACCAATTCTAGACATCATGATTGCACATTACTAGGACCCGAGGAAGAATAGTAATCAGCCTTTTCATTTTGTGTACTTGCTTCACAAGAAGAGAACTTCTCGTGGATGCCCCCACATACTTTTCCCCAGCAGCACTGACCAGATTGGTTCATACATCCTATCACCAACCAGTCAGAGGCTGGAGCAGTGATTACCAGGACTGGGGCCTAGACAGGTCCTGTGTAGAAGAATGGCACTGGTGAATCAGTTGCTGCACTCATCAGAGAACAGTGGGGAGTCTTAGTGTAGGACACCTTCTGTTGAAATTTCTCGGTTCCCGTCATCCCATTTTAATTGTGAAGTGTCCAGCATATTATAATCAGTGGAAAGAATGTAAGCCAGCATGGTGATCCCCAAGTCTAAGTTGCTCCAAATGAATGGATATATCTTGAGCCTCTTGACCTTTTGTCCTGTGTCACTGTGACCCCAAAGTCTCAGTAGTGAGATTATTATACTCCGCTTTTTGACTAAAACCAAACTATACCCCTAGCGATTGCCACAGACCCTTCCTAACATTGGTTCCAGCTCAGTTTCTCCAAGCCTTGGCAATAGAACAAACTGAAAATAAATTTTAATGCAAAAATGTATTTATGTCCGTAGGCTGTTTGAGCTTGATGGTGATCGCAAAGCTAACGACAGTGGCCATTTCCCTTTTAGTTTCATAAAATAAACAACCAAATTGGAATTTCTAAGATATTTAATATGAAGAAATGGGGATAGAAGGTGATGGAAACTAGAAGAGTGGCCTTATGGCTGAGTGGAAGCTTGAGGGAGTCAGATGTGAACTGAGTGAAGGTCACACCGGGGAGCATTCCTGCATCCTGTGTTAACCCACCACTGTCCAATCAGAGGGAACGCATTAAGTTTCACAAAGAATTTGAAAGCCATCTCAATTTCAGGCTAATTTATGATATCAAGGCACCAAAAAGTCGTAACCTAAGCTAAGGTTTCCTTTTGCATTTTTGGCTTAACCACTGGGGCTTCTGTGAAACCTTTCCAACATAGCAAATTTTCATAGCAAAGTCCACTTAAATAGATTTGGCCAGGAAGGGAGCTCTGGGGGAGAGAGCAAGTCTCCTTGGAGTGGTCAGTGAGAGGAGGAAGCAGCAGAGGTAGGCTTCGGAAAGGCCCAAGGCCCAGAAATGGAAGACGGTGCCCAGAAGATGCCCATATAGTGATTCGATCTCCAGTAACAGCGTATGTCTACAAAAGGTGTTTTAGTTCAGCCCTGAACTAAAGGCTGAACTATAGGCTATTTGGTTATATCCCAGAACTGTAGTAACCTACGCACACTTACGTTCTAAAGGACTCAAAGCATTCATTGTCAGGGATTAAGAAGTTATAAAAATGCAGATTAATTTTACCATTATCATTGCATCAGCTTGCAAGTTGGTGGGGAATAGAAACTGCTCAAAAGTTTTTATAGGCTTAAATATCTACCAAAATAAGTGTCCTAGGTGAAGAAGGATAAACTCAGTACTTTGAAAGGAACTAATTCACTGACAGTAACAACGGTGGCATTGAGTAAGAGAATTAGATCATCTGTGATCGATTCAGAATCTATCCACATTTGTCAGTTGTTTTTTTCTTTCAGTTTTGCCCAGGGCCGGGCTTGAACCTACCACCCTTGGTATATGGGGCCTGGCACTCTACTCCTTGAGCCATGGGCGCTGCCCTCATTTGTTGGGTTTTTACCTCAACCTTAAATGCTTTAGCTCTGATCCACTTCTTTGCATTAAACTTCAGTAGTTCATGTGAAAGTTGTGTGCTGAACAGGTCTAATGCTAATAAGCAGCAACTATAGGAAATGCTTGGTCATTTATGTGCAAGCCACGAGCATTAATTTAATCAATGGTTTGGGGCGGCGCCTGTGGCTCAAAGGAGTAGGGCACCGGCCCCATATGCTGAAGGTGGCGGGTTCAAACCCAGCTGGCCAAAAATTAAAAAAAAAAAAAAATCATGGTTTGACTCACCATGAGCTAAAATAAGGTCACTCAGTACCCTCAAAGAAACTTAAGTGACAGTTGAATCACAACCCATTGCCAGAAAAGCAAAATTAAGATGGTGAGCCAAACACCCTTCGCAAAGCACTTCCATAATTTTCTGTAACAAGTAATATAACTTATTTGTGAAAACCTTGGAAACATCTGCCACCCAAGAGAGGGTTCATTCAAATAGAACTTTCACTGGAAAAACACCATAACTTCAAACAACAAGCAAGATTGATTTCATGCCTTAGTCCCGCAAAATCTCTAGTGCTTTATCTGAATCTTATTACTTTATGTCTATTTAATCCAAATATAAGCATTGGTTCCGAAACTCATAGTTCTCATTCATCAGTAGCCGTTGGGAAGAAATAGGAGAAAAGCAAATTAGTGACCGACAGGTAATTCCTGTGGCTGGTAGGATTCATTGGTCCATGGTGACAATGACAGTCCCATAGGAGCTCTTCCCTTCCCCCCCCCCCACATTACTATGTCAAGTGCCCATATGTCAGACCCATGTTATGGAGCAGAGAGAGAGAGAGACGGCCTCTATACCAAGGAAGCTCAACATCACAGAGAAACATGAGTAAGGAGAAAAGTTCAGATTTCACTGTGATACGGGAAAAGTAACTCCTACATAGTAGCATCTGAGTTCTTTGAAAGCTCACACATGATTTGCACATAGTCAAGTTTTGCTTTCTGGTGCTTGTCTGATTAAAAGAAGGCTTTTAAGATAGACAGTGAGAACTGGCAGATTTGGGGATCTGACCTCAAACTATTCCATTCATGAATTTAACACTCTCTTCTTCTGTTCTCTACAGGAATTTAGATATGATCGTTTCATCGAAGATGGTAAGAAGAAAACCACTTTTTATAAAAGAGGGAAAAAGCTAAAGTCTTACCTGATGCCATTTGGAACTGGAACCACCAAATGTCCAGGCCGATTTTTCGCAGTTTTGGAAATAAAGATAGTGTTGATTGTACTTTTAACTTACTTTGATTTAGAATTAATTGATGATAAGCCTGTGAAACCAAACTACAACCGCTTGTTATTTGGAATTGAGTATCCAGATTCTGAGGTTTTATTTAGGTACAGGGCAAAATCTTAGAGAAGCCAAAACAAAAGAAAAGAAGTCTGTCAAAATTAACCCAAATGTCCAAGAACATCTGTTTGTTTTGAATTTCTGCAAATGTAATTGCTTTGTTTATTTGTTTAAAATGTGCCAATTTCTATTTGATCTGAGGTCAGTTCAGTTTTTACTTGGTCACAAAGCTTATCATAAAATAAACCAGGATGGTGGCATGAAAATGGATATCAAAATAAACTTATGATAAACTCAAAATAGTTATTTTTACTTTCTGTTTACTGTGATTTTCACCTGTTATAATAAATGTACCTTCCATCAATGGATTTGGCACTGCGATTTTTTCAGAAGTCACTGAAGATTCTTCTGTAATATGTAAAATTGCAATTTGTGTACTACTGGAAAATTGTGCTAGAAATGGGCACAGTCTAACAAGTTCCAAATTCTCAGAGAAGGAAATTAAATTTCCATGAGCTACATTGGATGAAAATGTTCCTTTCAAGTATAATATCAATAATATCTATGTTGCCAGGGTATGTTTACATTAAATGAGTTTTGCAGTAGATTAAATGCTTCAACTTCACTTCAATATTTAATCATCTATAAATGCTCTTTATTGCTTTGTATATTATGGCTCAATAGAATAGAATTTCTTGTCATACACATATAAGACCTCTCCTGTTCAAGTTAGGCACTGATAAGGTTTAATGTATGAGAAAACACAAAACCTATTATATATTCAGCAACTGCCCTGGACAGTAGAATTCGGTTTATTTTAGTAGTGAATGTTGAAATCATTACAGCGCTGGATTGTAGCATGTGGCCTTAATGTAAACTGTGAGGGTTATACCAACATTGCAATTAACCCTTCCCTAAATGCTTCCATTTATATGAACTGAGAAACTAGGTAGCAGTATTTATTCTCGACATCTGACCTTTTGGACATGCAGTTTATGTGTAATATTTTGAATTACAACATTACATAATGCAGTGTAATTTCATATGACATGAACCCTTGTGTCAACGATTCAAACATGTAGTATCAGAGAACCCTTGTGTCAGTGATTCAAAAATATGTAATACCAAATGATTAGTATCTGACATAAACTATGATACAATATACCAATAGGCAAAGTAGGTAATAAAGCCCAGTTAATTCATGTTGTATTAATTTGCTACTGTGTTTAAAAAAGGAATTGATGTTTTAAAATAACATTATAAAATAATTAATAAGTAAATAAGATATTTTAGCATTTATTTGCTCCTTCCTTAAGTACGTGCTCTGAATGTTCTGTTACCTGCTTGATTTTCTGATTAAGCTCTTGAAAAATGCATTCATATTGGCTCAGCGCCTGTGGCTCAAGTGGCTAAGGCGCCAGCCACCTACACCTAAGGTGGCGGGTTCGAATCCAGCCCAGGCCCGCCAAACAACAATGACAGCTGCAACCAAAAAATAGCCAGGCGTAGTGGTGGGCGCCTGTGGTCCCAGCTACTTGGGAGGCTGAGACAGGAGACTCGCTTGAGCCCAGGAGTTGGAGGTTGCTGTGAGCTGTGATGCCACAGCACTTTACCCAGGGGGAGAGCTTGAGGCTCTGTCTCAAAAAAAAAAAAATACATTCATATTACTTTATACAACACAGTATTCTAGAATGCGTCCACCCACCATAGTTTAATGATCACTTCACCCAGTGATGGATACTGTCAGTAGGACAGTTAAAATGGAAGAGGAACCAAAGCAGAACTTAAGATTCTTCCCTCACCTGCCCTCGGCCCTGGGCTGCTACATACCCTGTCCCCAATCCCTGCCCTCCCTTCCACACATGTCATCCATGAAAACCTTCACTCTCCCTAAGATGTTCTAAATTTGCTGTGTTCCATGCTCAGGTCCATTCAACCCTCTCCATTCTGTGAGGTCTCCAAGGTTGATTTTGAGTCAGCTTCCAACCTGGTGGGCCTGATTTTCCATTCCACTGAGTTCGCCAAATTCAAATGATTACATTTTTCAGTTTGAAAATTCCTTTTTGTTTTCCAGCCTGTGGGTCATTTTTGATAATATCTTGTTCATTCATCATGCACTCAATATTTTTTCATTTATTTATTCATATTAAGCAAACATCTTACATTCTGTGCTAGATATTTCCAAATCGTTAGTGTTTTGTAGACATGATTCTGGATTTATGTGTTTATTTTTCCCTTCTCTTGTATTTGGGATGGCTTGTTTACTGAGCCCATGTTCCCTGGAACTTTATATCTAAAAATCTTTTAGGATGTGAATTTGAAGTTTATTCTTCCAAGGAGAATTTATGTTTGCTTTTGCTCTACTGCTGATGTTACTTCCCAACGATCACTTTAAATTTTCCACTTGATAATCTGGGAGTGAGGAGGTCAGGCTACATAGGCATTATGGTTTCTAGCCCTAAATCAGGTAGAATGCCATTCTTCATTATTAAGAATTGACAGGACACACTTGGGGGCGGGGGGAGGTGCCTTTGTTTGTTTTTACCTAGAGCCAAGGCTGAGACAGGCAGGTATAACTACAGCCTTGCTCTGTAGAGTGAAATTTCTCTCTAGCTCACCTTGTATGTTGGCTCTGCAGGCTCTTGGCCTTATGCAGAGGTCTTGGATTTGGAGCATGCGTATGCACTGTGCATGCCCAGTTTGGGCTGCCACAAAGCATAATCTGTCCATCTCTGTACTGGAGTATTTAATCCGCCATATTGTCTGAACTAGAAACCTCCATCTTCCTTAAATTCAACTTATGAGTACATTTTTGTGATACTACAGCAGAGAAAACACAGGAAATTACTCCATTCTAATTTCTGTTTCATTTATAATTAGAAGTGTGTACTGAAATTTAGAATAGAAAGTTAGAATAAGTAAAATCATCAAGAAAAGGAATAGATAGTAAAACCAAAATAAAACACTTGACTCTTATGACAGACTTCAATCCGGTAACTAAATTGTGCTTATGAATAGAAAAACTATCATGGAGAAATCAGTTAAAAGGCATGGATTCTATCCATAATGTTGCCTCTCAGTGCTTGGGTGTCCTTATTTTCAAAATAAAACTATGGCCTTTTAGACATAAGGTTCATCATCAGGATTAAACACAGAAACATTTGTGAATTTATTTTGAAAAGTGTAATGCAATATACAAATATAAAATTTAACAGAGATACGTAGTGCCTTTTAAAAATTGCTGTTTGTGTATTTGTTAAGGGGAATACATTAGTTCATTATGAGTTCATTAGTTAATTCATTATTCATTTTTTCAGCCAAATATTTATCAGCCATTTCCTCTACTACAGATAGGATGCCAAACGCTGGATTTCCCTTTTCCTTTAAGAACGCACAATTTGTTCTAGAAAATAACATATACACAACTAATTTATTATAATGCAGTTACAAGTAATAAACTCATCTCTTCAAAGTTATTTTATAATTCAGATTTATTAGTAGCTCTAGTTAAACCCCTTACCAGTCATTTTGAAGCAATGTCCTATAAGGAAAAATCACTGTGTATTTAATTACAGTATGTATGTATTAAAGCCACATACAACGTATTGTGATAATATGATGAAATATTGTGATTTAATTACAGTATGTATGTATTAAAGCCACATACAACATATTGTGATAATATGATAAAATAACCAAACAAAATGCAGTCATTGATTGCGGTTTCAGAATCTTTTTAAAACTCAAGTATATGTTGTAAAAATTGATCTTTTTATTTTACATCTAAATTTTATTTTTAGAGCTTCACCTAAATTTCAAGTTCACCTAAAGCAAATAGGAAATGGATATACAAGGTATTTTTTTTATATAAATAACCAACAGTAAGGAAGCATTTGGTTAGCGAAAATTAAAGCCCCACAGGAGAAAAAGCTATTCATCACAAGCAAGCTAGTCAACAACCTAGAAGAAACTTTTATCTGATTTGTTTTGGGTTTCCTGGCATATTTCCTTGGGTCATCTCCATTTTACCAATGTTTAGGGGTCACACATCTAAGGCAAAGGAGCTTCCAGATTCAAAATTTACATGGTAACTTATGCTTATTTTAATTGTAAAAAATAATTTGGGTAACATTTCCTGTAAGCATCTTCTAACTTAAAGGTGGAATCTTAAGTGTTCAAAGGCCCGTTCGGCGCCTGTAGCTCAGCGGCTAGGGTGCCAGCCACATACACCAGAGCTGGCAGGTTCAAACCCAGCCCGGGCCTGCCAAACAGCAATGACAACTACAACCGAAAAACAGCCCAGTGTTGTGGCAGATGCCTGTAGTCCACCTACTTGGGAGGCCTAGGCAAGAGAATTGCTTAAGCCCAAGAGTTTGAGGTTGCTGTGAGCTGTGACTCTACCTAGGGCAACATAGTGAGACTCTGTCTCAAGAAAAAAGAAAGTATTCAAAGACCAAAGTACAAGATGTATCTAAGTTTTTAAACTTGTTATATTCCACAATATTGCAGACTATTTTTCACTTGCACTGCATAATTGGGTAGTCATATTCACATACTTAATTAAGAAAAAGTTAACAAGCCCAGATTACATTCTCTGTTGCATTGTTTTAAATTATAATGAACAATCACAAAAAACTCTTTAGTGTTTATCTAAAGCAATTATTACTCTATTTCATCATGTTTATCTAAATCAGTGATCACTAATGTACTAATGTTTAAACTTTTTCCACCTAAATGTTTATTTATACTACTTTCTAGACTAAGATAAATTTAATTCATGAAATACTCCACTGCACAATTCTAAGTATTAGGTGATAATTTGTCAATACTTCTGTCTGATATTATTTGTTTAACACCTTTTGAGTTTAAAATGACATATATGTGGATTTATAAGGATGAAAATTGTCTTAAAAGATGTTAAACAAGAAATACTAGTACTTTGCAAATCCAATGCTTTATTTTACCTTATTTTTAACAAAAATTCAGTAAATCAACTTTTCAAGCCAAAATGAATGATTATGTCTGTTTCCCTAGTAGGAACGTTTTTGGGTGACAGAAGATTTGATTGCAAATAAAAATTTTCCAAAAATAATTGGAAAATAATTTTGCCTTCTAAATATTCCCTTACCTCCATCTCTTCTCCCCCCATATTCTTATTTTGTAAAAGTACATTGATTTTATATTTAGAGCATTTTAAATACATTTCAATCTTGAAATAACAGATCCAAGAAATGTCACTAAGTTTTTTAATGTTTATTTTAAGCAGGCCAACCTGCTTAGGTTACAATTGTTAATCACTATTATTCTATGGAGAGATGTATAAGAACAATGAGAAATGGACTGTGGGCTTTGCCTTCTGCAGAGCTCTTCAGTTTATCATAGATCAGGAATAAAACTGATATTTGGAGAATATTCTATTCATTCATAAGATTAAGATATGAACTATAAATAAAGCATATAATACAGAATTATGTGGATGAAAATGAATTGTGGTTCCTTCCATAACTGTACATGCAGTAGTTCCCTGGGACACTTGTCTTGGGAAATCATGTTAGGCTCTGTTAGAAGTTATTAGAAGCGTAGCTCCATTAACTGGAGCTTACCTTTCTTAGAAGATGCTTCTGCTCATTTGAACTAGACAGTTTAGTGTTTTTTACTTGCCAGCTAGGGTAAATTATGTCATTAAATGGTCAGTTTGTAAAATAATTATCTTTGCTTTTAATTTTCCATAAAATACTTTTTCATATTTCTATAAAATACTTATAAAAATTTGTAGAACATTCTGGAACTAACCATGATCATATGAATAGTGGTGTGTATTTTCTTTTAAGGATAGAACTGTGTAAAAAACACTCAGCAGTTATGCTGGATTTTTAAAAGAGTGCTTAGTATTGTTTACTGTTAATTATTTGAAGTATAATTTATCTTCTCAATTCCTAAATGGGTTAACTGTTATAAGGAGAAACATGACATATTACAGACTATACAGAAACTCAAGGTTTAGAGACAGACTCATGAAGCACTTTATTTACTTTATGGGGGATTTGTGCTTATAGGAGAAACTAGAGGAATAGAAATATCAGGTAAAGGTGTTACCATCTAATGATTCATTGTTGAGTCAAATTTTATAATTTATAACTATGATGCATGTCTTAGTTTGAGATTTTCATTTGTGTGCAAGAGAACATTTGCTCCACATAGTTTTATTCCTAAGAAGTAGTCATGACCGTTAACATAAAATGTATGTCATTATTATCTGATAGGTAACTCAAACTTTATAATAAATGCTTTTGTCTTTTACTTTCAAATGACTACTTCAATGAAATTACTTTGATTCCATAATTCTAGAAACTAATAAGCATAAAGTTTTAGAAATGTCCTTATTTTATACTTTAAATAGAATATTGTTAAAAGTATTTGAAATCCCTTTTGAGTTTTTCTGAAGCTAAAACAATGTATGTAGGATTTTCTCCACAATATTCAGTTTAAAAACTTATTATTTTGAACTAATTTTAGACATTGAGAAGAGTAATAAAAATAGCTTCTGTTTTTCAAGAAGAAAGTACTCAGATTAAACAGTGTTTGCAAAATAAAAAAAATTAAGAAGTAGTCCTAGGACTAACCAGTTGACTCAGTTAATCCTTGACCTTGGGGGACGATTATCCACAACTACTCTATCAGGCAACATCCTGCAAATAACAGCTGAATAGCAGGGATCATCTGAGTTTGTGTGCTACCCAGATCCTCCATAGTCCAAACAATAGTGGGGTTCTTTTTTTGCAGTTTTTGGCTGGGGCTGGGTTTGAACCCACCACCTCCGGCATATGGGGCTGGCGCCTTACTCCTTTGAGCCACAGGCGCCGCCCCAATAGTGTTGTTTTCATTAAAAAAAAAAAAATTCTAAATTTCTGAAAGAATTTACTTTGCTGAGTAATTACAGATTTTGCTTAGTTTCACTGTCTTGAGAAATCTATACTTTTAAAGATACATGCCTGATGTGTCTTCAAAAACAAACAAAAAATCATTAAGCTATTCAGACCCAGGTATTAACTGACTCTGCTTCCTTATGCATCAGGCATTTAATCCATGTCCTTCCCTCTTCCTGGCTCCTCATGTTTCTGTGAAGGCCTGGTTAGGAGGAAATCATTTCCTTTCATCAGAGTCTTCGATGGAGGGTCAAATCTCCTCTTGGCATCTGAATGTTGACCATAGTACTGCATTTGAACACTGCAAACGTAGCTGCACTTATGTGACTAGACAATGCAGGATTTAAGTTTTAACTAGGTAGGTTAAATCTGAGTCTCTTCCATAGTAAGATATTATTTACTTTCTCTTTTGAAAAAGTAGATAAGGGTATTTAACTGAGAAATGCTTGCACTAAGTTCTTTAGTAATTGCCAGAGCAGGATAAATGTATAAAAATGAGGTTAGGCCATCAAGCATTTTTATGTTGAAATCTAAATTCTCATCTCTAAACATATCTATTAGCATAGCAGATTTGAGTTGCAACCATCCTCCTAATAATAAAATGAAATCTTTAAGATTGAGAAACATTTATAAATAATGGATCCTTTAAATAGCCCTGAACTTTATTCTAAAACTTATAAGAGGCAATAATAATTGCTTTATATAACCACTGATACCTCTTTAGCATTTGATGAAGATGTTAATTTATGGTTGGTTAGCAGTTTATGGCTGTCATTAGTTTTTCAGTTTGGTCCACATTAGAAATCTATTTTTCTTTTTTATTTTAATCTGAGACAATTATATAAAGATATGGTTATGTTTTATCTAAAATGTATCATTCTACTATAGCATTTCAAATTATTCACAGATCATAGTTCTTATATGTGCATATATGAATTTAAAAATACAGCAATAAAATGCTTGAAACAGACCATAAATTTGCTTCATATTTTATTGCATCTCTGAATCAGGTTGAGAAGACAAGGGCAACTATGATCTTTGGGAAAGAATTAACTCTTTCCCAAGCTGGGAAGGAGAATGGGATCACATTGTGCATAATTAAAGCCAACTCCCCATCAAGGCACACTGGGGACTTGTAAAATAGGCTTGTCCACCCTAGAAGGGTGTCAGGGACTTTGTGGACACCCTGTATGCAGAGGGGTGGAGGTGGGGTGGGGATGAGTAACTGCAAGATCCTCTTTCCCTGCAGTCTAACCTTCGCAGCGCAGTATTTTTTAGAGTTCTCTTATCTGTGTTTCTGCATTGCCCAAATTAGAGAAAACTGGAATAGGTAAAGGGAAAAAAGTCTCTCTCTCTGTCTCTTTCTCTGTCTCTCTCTCTCTCTCCCCCCTTCTCTCTCTCTCTCTCTCTCTCTCTCTCTCTCTCACACACGTACACACACAAGGATACCTGATAAATTTGCAATAGTCTTCTGGATCCTGTTAAGAGTAGTAGTTCGGAAAAGTGGTAGAACTTAACCCAAATCGACCCTCAGGAAAAGCAAGCGAAGAGTTTCCTTGTGTGTGAGGATGCGAACAGTTCTTTGGGATTTAAAACTGGAGCTCTTTCTCATAACGCCCCCCCCCCCACCCACACACACACACACCGGGCGGGGAGGGAGACACTGCTGGATGCTTCTTACAAACTTAGAAACTTCTGCCCGCAGGGATGCAGAGGACAACTCAATCCTAGTGCCACCCGCGAAAGAGGGCTTGAGGCAGATCCCTTGCAGTGCTCTTTTTGTTTCAAGAAACGTAAAGTTTGGAGGGACATTGAGCCTGCGGACCTGATGATCCTGGGACACCGTCCAGGGGAGCAGGAGTGCTCTTCAGCGGCAGATCCCAGGTCCCTCTGGGAGCACAGCGCCAGCCAACAGCGCGGTAAGCGCTTGCGGTGTTGTGAATATCGTTTGGTTTGTCTGCAACCCTGAACTGGTGGACCAGCTAGATGTCCCTTCCTGCCTCTGGTCCCCAGCGACAACACTTTCCCAGGCCGGGCTGACCAGGTTGCTGGTTATCCCAACTGCAAAACCCTGGTGCTAGTGAACGTACCCCTGGATCAGAAGAGCCAGACATCTGGCCAGAGAAAAAGACTCTCTAAGAGTTGTCTCCACCCTTAAACTGAAGTTACCAGCTCCTGGTTTTTCCTCCTGTTTCCTTCTTTCCATCTATGATGCCTGAAGTTTGATTTTAGAGGCCGAGTTTAAATCAATCTGCAGCTTATTGGCTTGACGAATACAGTGACACTCAAGTTAGAAATGCCAACGCAGAGCGCGCAGGAAACTGGCTCATTTACTTTACCAGAACCACCAAAAAAGTGAATGATGTAAAGGGGCTTGGCACGTGGCTAAGTTTAGTCTAACCTGAATTTTAAGTTTTTAAAAACCGTATTTATGTTTCTCAAGGTTTGCAGTCTAATTTTGTCTAGAGGCACCATCGTTGCCCCCTTCCCCCTTTTACTTTTCCATCGGGAGGAATCACATTTTCAGTACAGGTTTGACGACGCCTGACCAGGACGCATGACCTCCCGCGTCCCAAGGGCGCACCTCGGGGTTCCACCCGCTCGCTCGCTGGTCCTGGCAGCGCCGCCACAGTGTGCCGTGAGCCGAGAAGTGAACTCTCATCATTATTTTTCAAAGTCTAGGAAGTGTATTATCCTTTTTTTCCAGTGGTAATTAGTTACCATAGCATCTAATACGTAAATGTGCCCAGAGCACACCATTAACAGTTAAACGGAGGATTCAATTTAACACATGATTATATCTTTCAGAAGTCATTACATTGGAAAAATCAATGCCACTCGTGCTGGAGCAATTGCGGGTCTGAGGCGGGTAGAAAGGTTCGGTTCCGGCGTCCCAGACGGAGAAAGATTGGAGAAGGGAATTCCTTGAGCTTCCGCCTCCCTAGTGGACTGTTAGCTGCAAGGATAGGTGGTGGGTGCGACAGGAAGGAGAAGAATTGAAGCATCGCACAGGGTCTCGGAGGGGTTGCCCAGCTGCGGAGAGTGGAGGCGCGCGCGCACACGCACACATACGAGCACACTCACGCGCGCGCGCGCGCGCGCGCACACACACACACACACCACGGGCGAAGGAGAAGGAGGGGTGACTAGAGAGCTCTTCAAAGATGATCATTTGCAGGTCCTGTGGTAGGAGGCATAAACCTGACGCTTCTGTGGGCACAGTGTTAAGCTGGGCGATGGAACTTAGGTGGGAATTAAAAGGCAAATGGGACTCTGAGTCTTCGCTGTGCCTCATCCGCCCACTCTTAGCTTAGAAGCGCACTGGGAGGAGACAGGACACACTGGATGAGCCTTGCAGAAGCGTCCCAAGCCGTGCTGGACTGGGAGGCAAGGCTTAGTGTCGCCAAGATCTCCTGCCACGTACCCCTGTTTTAGGGGCCAGGCTGGGTGCTCTGGTGCAACTACACTGATTCCCTGATGCTCTGTCATCCAATCCCGATGTGGGCGCTCCACGCCAGATAGACTTCTGGGGCCCTATGGTGTGTGGGCCTACTCTCCAGACTAGGCTGAAATTCAGAACTCAAACCTCAGAAGAAAATGGCCCCCGGGGTTTATCAGTATGGGAAGAGTTGTACCTACAGGCCGGCCGAGAGAAAGTCTCCTCCTGCCTGGGGGCTGCCCAGGTCTCTTCTCTTGAAGCTGCTGCTGCTGAAAGAAAACATCACGGATGTTGCAGTTAGGGCAGGAAGGATCACCTAAGGAAATTACATAAACTGTCTCTCCTTGTTTTTTTTTTTTTTTTCCTCCAGATGTCCCACATTATTCCTAGAACCATACCTGAGCCAGCTCCTAGGCTTGGAAAGAAAGTTGATCTGTCTGAAATGATCAAAATGAAAATAAATATCATTAACCCTAATACTTCTAACAATTATATCTATTCACCTGACATTTCCATTTCTTAACATCCTCCCATCCCCATCCCATCCATTTCAAGTCTCTTGCAGGACTAAGACTGGAAGCTGAGTGATTAAAGAGTGAGAAGGGAGTATTTCTTTCTCTTTTCCCCTTAAGTTCAAGATTTGTTATTCTGTGCAATTTTTAGTAACAGTTGAACAGTACAGAGGTTGCAGAGAAGTATTTCAAGAAGGCCTTCTTAATAATGAGAAATATTAAGCAGTAAATCTTGCAGGAAATGTGTCCTTTACAATGTTAATATGCAAAAGGGAAAAAAAAATCCTACTGGTAGTGGTTGTGGTTAATTCCTAATCAGAATGATGGACAGCAGGGCCAGAACAATACAAACTAATGGCTGTGTTGCTGATCACTTTACTCCTTGATTAAAGACACCCAATTATGGCGTAGAACAGTGTCGTAATTATGTTTCTTAATCACATCCAGGAGGTTTAATTGCCTTAACGATGTGTTTCATTAAATGAATTTAGGTATTATAGTCGACAGTTTTCATACACAGTTGTTTTCAAATTAACATAATATTAGACATCGTCATGGAAATTGTTTTAATAATCATAATTAGACGCACCCAGGCTTTGTCTAGTAAATGCTGAGAGACGGGTCTCCTCCTGCCTGGGGGCTGCCCTGGTCTCTTCCCTCCCTTTACCCTGGACTCCCAGCCTGGGAGGGCTCCAGCTTCAAGGCCCTTTGCTGTTATGTTTTCTGAAAAGTTACAAGTTCTGATTAATCTTTTTTGATGGCAAGTGGAGTAGAAAATATCCTCCCTCACCCCCCACCAAGTTTGATGGCATTTAGGGATATCTTTATGAGCTGAGGCTGTACAGATGAATGTGCATGTAGCACACTGGGTACACAGAGGAGACACCTAACTTCTTCACCATCACAACCATCACCACCACCACTACCACATCTCTACAACTCCACCATGGTAAAAATCACACATCAAATATTTGAAGGCAACATAAAAGTCCAAATACAAACCAATACAGTCACTCTGTGATATAATCAATACCCAAACCAATCTAAGCATAATCCCTAAAAGTCCCATTATGAAGCAATACTACTAAGTTCTGAAAACCTCCACGGGCATTGTTTACACTTACATAGTTTCACCTAGTTGGGTTTTTTTGTCACCAAAAATGTAGAAAGCCACAATAAAATCCATGCTCCAAGAAATTCAAACTCATCTCTTTCTCCTTGGCCTTCAAGGATTTGGAAATAGAAATTTTGATTAAAACTCTTTAAGAAATTTTACCCTTTTTGATGGACCTGGCATGGTTAACAACACCTCACAAGTGGGAAAAGAAATCCAGGGAAAGCAAGGCCTTCCAAGTTTACCATCAGCCAGGATCTCAGGCCCTCTGCTGGGTCTTACCACTGGCCTCTTTCATCTCTCTTGTGACCTGGCCCAGCCATCTTCCTTTTAGCAATGAAATAAGTAAACTAGGGCCACTTTGAATTGCATATTCCTGACAAAACTTTAGTCCACCTTCTCTGAAACTCTTTTCTTTTTGGTTACCTTCCAAGCAAAGAGTAACACAGAAGAGAGGTGATTGCTCCTTCCACAAAGCACAGCATAATAAAATGTTTGATCAAAATATTTTAATAAAGATTCTTTCTGACATAGATACACATACAAATGGTCATACATAGCTGTCATAGTCTGATTGACCTATTTAATATATATATGTATATATATATATATATCATTCTTTACACATCCAAAACCCGCCAACTGATCCATCACAGCTCCCAACTCTCCATCCAACCTGACAAACTGAACTTGTATAATCTGCAAGGAATGGAAAATAGCAGGACTCCATTTTTTAAAAAAGGTTTTCTTGATTTTCATAGGACAGAAAAGCAGGCAACCAGCCATGCAAACTAAAACTGAAAGCTCACTTTGGGTAAACAGCTTTTTGCTCTTCCTTAGTTTTATTTTATTACTTTTTAAATTTTATTTTCTTAGAAAAATAACAAAGGATTTCACACCATAGGCAAATCAAAACAGTCTTATTTAACTTAAATAATTCTCCACAGTTAAAATAACTTATATATGTACACATATATTAAAAGCAATTAAATTAGACCTTTTAAAAATGCACAGCACAGCCTGGAAAAATATTTGTTTAGCACGTTCTTACTTATAAGATCTATTGCTGTGATGTTTTTCCCTTTTGGAATGCAAAGGAGTCCCCTTTCGAAAAAGAGATCAATTCATTCATCAATTAAGAATACACCTTTCCTGTAATTTTTGGACTGAAGCAATTTATTAAAGCTCAATTTAAATACAGGGATGATGCAACTGAAAATATCCAGGTGACCTTTCATAAACCTAAGCAGCTCAGATACATCAATATTTCTCTTCATACTTGTTGGCAAATAAACCTTTAAACACTTGGCACACAGTATAAGTTAAATCTATAAAACAGAATTTTAGAGGCATTAAAAAAAATTTGCACATAAGACCCATGACCTTAACACATGATAAATACTGTTATGTGGAAGGGTCATTGAAGAATAACAAATAAATAGCATGAATTGTTAATACATCATTGCAGAGTAGAAAGGAACAAGGTGCACATAAATATTTTTAAATGCAATTCTTTCAGCCACAGTCAGTTTTTTATATCACTCTCGCCAAAACTTTGAGCATTTTCACAGGATTAAAGTTCAGAGACGATAAAAAATACAAGTCTTTCATAGCAACGTGTGTCTCTCTCTCTCTGTGGTTTTTGTCCCCCACTTAAGTCTGCATTTCAAGTTTTTCTCCTGGCTCAGAATCAAAATTTATATTCAAGTGCCCCTTCTGATTTGTCTGAATGAGAATCCCATTTCACATGCCACCCAACCCCAGACTCATCTCCCCCTCAGCGTTAGCCAAATTCCAATTATTAGTAGGATTAGTATTTTGCCATTCAATACTCTCCACGCCTATTAACCAAGCACTACTTCTCAACTTAATTTTCACCTTGAAGGAAGACTCCACTTCCTGTGGTCTAGGCTGCCACCAAAGTTGCCACTTTTATGAGAAAAAAAGACATCCTTATACTCTATCCCACCTCCACCGCCCTCCTCCCCCCCTCCCCACCCCAAAGACCGAGATTCTGGGGATGTCAAAGCTAAAGTCCTGTTCGTCTCTGACACTTCTCAGTTCTTGCCTCTGCTTTGTTTGCTCTGCAAGTGTTTCACAACTACGAGAGGGCCAAAATAAGGGGGGTGGGGAGCAGCCTTTCCCTTTCCTCTAGCTGTTGGGTCGGTCTTGTGTTTTCGGGGGTGTGTTTAAGGCTTCTCCGTGCACTGTTTGCAGAGGCTGGAGGAGACGCTGTTGAACAGGGCGCACTTCTCCGGGCAGGAGGCGGCCGGGGGCAGCCCGGCGCTGAACGGGTAGCCGGCCGCCTGCTCGTAGGCGCCTAGCGCCGGGTGCAGGGCAGCGGCCGCCGCAGCCGCGGCCGCGGAGCTGGGCAGGGAGGCGGCCGAGATGGCCTGGCCTTGGTTGAGGTAGGCGACGAGGCGCCGCATTTCCTCCAGGGCCTGCGCCTGCATGAGGATGTAGTTCTTGGCGAGCAGCAGCGTGGCGATCTTGGAGAGCTTCCGCACCGAGGGGCTGTGCGCGTAGGGGATCACCGCGCGCAGCTCGTCCAGCGCGTCGTTCAGGTCGTGCATCCGCCGGCGCTCTCGGGCGTTGATGTTGAGCCGCAGCGCCTTTTGCTCTTTGGATTTCTTGCTGCTGCTGCCGCCGCCGCCACTGCCGCCACCGCCGCTGCTGCTGCCCCCGCCGCCGCCCGGGCCCCCCGGGGGTACGCTGGCGCCGCCGTGGAGGTGGGCGTTGGAGCAGCCCTCGGCTGCCTTAGCGCCGCCGCTTCCCGCGCCCGGGGAGGCCCGTGGGTCGGCTACTCCGGCCCGCAGCACCAGCTCGCAGCGACCGTCGCTGTCGTCGTCGGGGCTCTGCTCGCCGCCGCTGCTCTCGGCCACCGAGCCCCGGCTCGCGTTTTCGCCGTATTTGAGGCACAGGGCGGCCCCAGCCGGCAGGCTGCTCAGACTGGGGTCACCCCCAACGCCGGCTGAGCCCACGAGCATCCCGGGGACACTCACCCCGCCGCCGCCGCCGCCACTTCCAGTGCTGCCGCCGCCTCCCCCAGGCGGCGGCAGCAGCAGCCCTGCCCCTTCGGGGTCAGCCGGCTCAAAGCAGCCCAGGGGCGACGAGGAGGAGGACGCGGGGCGTTCTCTTGGCGGCGGCGCCAGGGACAGGTCCATGCCCGGGGGCGTGGAGCGGAAAGCCGCCTCCAAGCGCTTGGCGGTGGAGGCGCTCAGGCTCTTGTGCAGGAAGAGGTCGTCTTCGCCCGCGGCCGCTGCGCCGAGGTGCAGCCCGCGCTCCATGGTCCGGCGCCGGCGCGCAGCCCGGGCCCGCCGCGCCCGCCGCCGCCGCCGCCTCGGTTCGGGAGTCAGGCGGCCCCGCAGACCCGCGCGAGCCCGGCTTCGGAGCTGGGGTGCGCGTCGGTCCCGGTGCTGCCGGCAGCCTTCTTCCCTTCTTTCTTTTTCTTTTTCGCCTTCCCCCGCGCTCGCCGCCTCCTCTTCTTCTTCTTCTTCGTCTCCAGCCGATGGTGCTGGCTGCTGGAGCTCACCATGGGCCGCGGCCCCGCATGGTGGGAGGGTGGGCGCGCAGGGAGTGGAGCCGCCGCCGCCGCTGCTGCCGCTCTGAGCCCAGCCCCGCGCCTCCTCTCCGCACCGTTTATCTTGCTTGGATTCACCTTCAAGAGATTTCCGGACCCATCAACCAGCCGCCGCCACAGACGGGGGAGTCTTTTACATCATTATCTCTGAGTAGGTTATTATGAAGAAGACTCGCCTGTTGGGACAGCGCTTTCTACCCAATCAGGTTAACGTTTTAATTAATAGGATTAAAACGGTAACAAACAATCGCAGGCGCTATCTGGCCGCGAGTCTGAATAGTTTCATTTCCCAGGTCTGAAGACAGGCAGCAGCTAGAGCTTTATAAAAGGCGCCTGCTCCATTATTCTGCCTGCCATCTGTATACACAGCTTAGCGCATATGTTTGCAAGGCGCTGGGTCCTGTTAGTAACCCAACAACTGCCTTTAGCTTGACATGTGTGGCGACTTTCACTCATCAATGAGCACACTAAAAGCCCTACTTAGAGCCTAGGATGTTCTTTGCTCCTTCAGCAAATTGTAGATTGGTGGTTAAGCCTGGGAGTCCCGTGGAAAGCAGACGCCCCCACCCACCGCTCCCCACCCCCACCGCCCTTCCCTCACCACTGCTGTCTCAGTTTGTGCTAAATTACCCTTCCCGGCGAGAATTATACACCCTCTTCATAAGATGACTCCAGTCTAGATTTAGTGATGGGACTTTCCAGAGGACGGTGGTGTCCCAGCATGGCTTGCCCAAAATTCACTCTAGGTTTTCAGCAAGAGAGCAAAGCTGTCGTCCCCCGTGAACACTCTGGTTTATTTCCTCACACTCCCCACTGCCCATTTCCTACTTGTATGGAAAAAAGAAGAAAGAAAGAAAGAAAGAAAAACCAGCTGATTACGGGGCTCATTTGATTAAAAAAAATAAAGGTGGGATAGAGGAGTGCTATTGCAGTGGTCCCCAAATACCTATTACAATTATGGAGATTGTGAAGCAAAGGATCTCTTAAACAGGATTGAAACTGGTTTCTCAAACTTTACTGAAGATTAAAATCCATTTAAGAGTCAACTTCACCAGGAGTCTAAGCCTCTGGAACAACCAAAGCGGGGTGTTTGTGCATATTTATTTAACCAGAAGCTATTTAGGGACATCTGGATCTGCCCTGGTTGTAGAACTGTGAAAACAAGTGCTTCTCTTCGGATGGGAAATAGTACAGGCGGTCCTCTGGCTCCCGAGTTCGGTCTCTGGGTACAAATGGTATTTAGCAGCTGGTTTTCATCCTTATGACATAAGTAAAAACAATATTTGCAACACCTCCAATAATTTTTTCAAATGTGGCAGAACTGCTGAAGACTATGCAATTTTTGGTTTCTCTGGTTTCATTAAAAACCTTTTAATTGTGGCGTTCAGAGTTGGCCCCAGGTGTTGGGCTCTTTTCATTACATTTTACTCTAATGTGATGAAATTCTAATTCTCTCCTTACCATATGGTTAAATTTCCCCACTGAGAATTAGTTGAAAAAGGAGAAATAATCTATTAATCTCTGTAATAGATTCACAAATGAGGTTCTCCACAGAACCTGTTTTTGAATGGTAATATCAGAACAGTTGGGCTCCTTGTTTTATAAAGGAAGGGTGAAGGCGACACAGAAATATCTGCATTTTCCCCTGCAAAGTATGAAAAGGGGCCCAGCGGTATCTCTCCAAAATAATTGAGATCCAGTCTACAGGGGACAGAAGTACTACCTGCAGTCCCTGGTTACCTATGTGCCTCCAGACACTGGAACCCAAAGATTGAGAAGAAACAGGCGGGCTACGGGTGGCTCTCTAACTTGAGACCCAGATCGGGGGTTCTGAAGGCTGGGCCAGCCCACTGGTCTCGCCAGGGACCCCAACGCTTGTGGTACGTGCAGGGCGGCCCCGTGCTTACCGTTCCCCTTTCGCCCTCCCTCCCTTGGCGCTCACGGCTGTTGACCTCTCCCTTTAGGAAGCTAAAACGTGCAGTGTTACTGTTTTCTAATTAACAGCTTTGTTTTCACTGGGGTCATAAACAAAAGTTCTCTTTAAACACAGGTGCAGTGAGTAAGCCTGACACCCTCTATCAAAGTCCTCAAGCCACCTACTGAGAGAAGCGAGGTCCGAGGTTGTGGCTCTAGGCAGGATAGGGACCCATCCTTGGAAGTCGTAGTGCCCCCGCCAAGTTTTCTTTTTCTTTTTTTTCTTTTTTGTGGGCTAGCACTTTCCTCCCGGCTCCTGGATTACTGCCCACCGGGAAGTGGGCGTGCCTGGGAGTGCAGCTAAACTGTGGGCTCCAAGCAGGACTGCGACCGGAAGGGCCAGGAGGGCAGATCAGGGGCGATATGGGACATCGAGGAAGGCAAAGGCACAGTCTGTCCAGCTAGACCTGGGACCCTCGAGGACCTAGGTCTTTCTCCCCCTTCATCAGATAACAAGCACCCGAAGCCACCTCACGACCCCTCCCTGACCCCACCTCCCCGACCCAGGGCCTCCTCTCTCCTCTTCCCCATCACCCAAACTTGCGGAACAAACTTTTGCACAATTTTATCTAGTAAGAACCAAAAGCGTCTTTGTTTTAAGAGTCAAGAAAATCCCCCCAGTCTCCTCGGAGGTTGTGGCTGCTTAACAGGTACTACAAACTTTGGGAAACGGCCGGAGAATTTATGGAAGCTCTAAATATGGGCCTTGTAACAACCGTCGGGGAATGGTCTTTGAGGTTTATGCACTCGTAAACTTTTGCTGATTGCTTCTGGGAAGTTGTCAGGCACTTAACACTGCATTTATCTTACAGGGCAATGAAAACACATCTGCCCGGTGTCTCGTTACTTGGTTTAATCGTCGCCAGCCCTAAGTCACGGCCACTGCTCCCTGTCCCCATTTGTGTGGCATCCCGCCGCCTGGTTTCGAGCCCGCGGAAGGGTGACGTCAGTCGCTCACATAGTGCCCCCTGGCCGCAGGAGCTCGGGAAATCTTGTGGGCTCGAACTTTGTTTCACAAAGAAGCTGGGAAAGGGCCCGGGCTCGTGGTGTAACTGCACGTTAGAAAAGTGGCGAAGAGCAAGCCACCAGAGCGCTTTCGGTTTGCACAGGGGGAAGGGTGGGAATTCAGGTCATGGCGAAATCTCCTGACTCACAGATACCCTCTTAGAATGAAGCCCCTTCCGGAGGGAAATCTCTGACTCTGCAGTTTCAGAGAGGGTCACTGTGAGTCGTCAAAGCGGTTGGGAGACTGGAGAGGAAGGCGACTGTCTCTTCTGCCCGAGCAGGGTGGTGGATCCCGTGCCACGCCGCAGGCCCAGCCGGCAGTGAGCGCTGTCCGCTGACACCTGGCCGGGCACCTTTGGTTCTGGGCTGATTGATTCAGCGAGACCAACGCATCAGAAATGAGAACATTCTTAACAGAGTGTTGGATACCAAATTTATAAATGCCAGAGCATGTTGCGTAAAACCGAAAGCAGTTTTGTTACTGCAGAAGGGAATACACCTACGGCTTGAAAGAATTCTAAAATATTCAGCAAGCAGAGCCGCACTGAAGTTAGAGCATTGAACTCCAGACCAAACTAAGTTCTAGGTCATATTTAAACTTCTTAGTGGTTATCTTAATATTTACTTGACATTTGAGATTGGAGCCCACATAAAATCAGAAACACAATCTACTCTAGCTTTAAAGAGCAAGGTCAAGAGTTCCTGTTTGCTATTGTTTTTTTTTTTACAGTCCTGATAAACAGTGTATTACCCAGATTAAAAAGTCATAAGTCCGATTTTGGGTAGCTGTGTGTTACTATGTGTCTTTTCTGTGAGGGAGACTTGTCTATGTGTGTGTTTTAATTTATTTAAGAACATTCTAAAAAGTAAAAACAAAGTTTGGCAAAAATAACGACTTTTGCTTGGGAGCAGCTCTGGAAAAGCAAATTCTCAGACAGCCCTGGGAATCCTGTCCTGGCTGCGTTTCTCCTTCAAGGACGGGCGATCGCTCTCAACCGCAGAGACCCCAGCTGGACCCTCTCCCGGAACCTTCTGGGGTGGGGGGAGTGCGGTTTCAGCGCCCTCTCCTGCCCGGATGGCCGAGTCCAACGCTCAGAAGTGGGGCACACTCTCAGAGCTCCAGGACCCAGCGCTCTTGGCTGGTCTCCAGGCCTTGTCAGAAGCACTTCGACCTTGATGTTACATTCGCCTTGCCTATCCCTCGCTGCCTGGTGGCACTTGGGTCAGCTTGAAACCTGAGCGGCTGAAGCCGTGTGGGGTGGGGTTCACCGTGCGCCCTGCGCCCCCGCCTGGGATCTGCTCAGTGGTAGAGAGGTTCCATCAGACCCATCAAACTCCCGAGGTCAAGCCTTTCCGTGCGGTGTGGTCACCTGCAGTTCCTCACTCCTTCCGCCATGTCCTACAAAGCTCACTGCAGAGAGATCGTGTCCAGGCACCTGCAGGGCGAGCGAGGAGGAGGGCAGTGAAGGTGTAGCGGGCTAGAGCCGAGCTCAGACACTCCTGGCCGGGCGCCGAGCGCCCCAGCCTTACTAGTGCTTTGGGGTGTTCCGCAATTCCAAAAACTGACCGGGGAGGAGGAGTTGAAACTTGTTCATAAAAGTTATTTCGAGAAAAATTTCCTTTTCTGTATCGATTTTTAAAGAAAGACAGATCCTCATTCCCGTTTAGCGACAGGTCAGCCTGAATTTGAACAGAAATTGAAGAGAAAGCCTCAGACGCCGCCGAGAAACAGCTTTTTCAGCTCAACTTGCACAAACCTGTCCGGGAGCCGGCTCACCTGGCTCGGGTGCTGTTTCCGACCCTGGTGACTTTTAAGGAGAGGGGCGGTCAGCAAGAGAATAACTTGGCCCCTATCACCGCTGAAACCCTAGAAAACAATGTAGGGCATGCATATAAAGATCGAGAAAAACTAGAGAAAAGATTTTATGAAGAATTTATAACCGCCTCGGTTACCTGGGACGTTAGTCCTACTTACGTTTCTCCCTAGGGGTTGATATATTTATTTGTGTTACCCGCGTTTCCGCATTGGAATCTTACCTTCATAGAATATTGAAAAAATTCAACTTAAAAAAATTAAAATTGTTAGAACAAAAAAGTGAACACTTTTAGGGCTTGCCTTGTGTGCACGAATTGCAGCAACTGAACTCAAAATTCAGCTCAAATTTTAGCTCCGAGATTTAAAACCCACAGCGCCATCTCCTGGCAACGAAGAGAATATAGCGAAGGACGACCTTGCTTAATAAAGGCTGTGAAATACTCAAATATTTGAGTATTTGAGAGACACTTTATTTCATACCTCAAAAACTATTTCAGTGATAAGTTGATTATTATTCCAAGATATGATATGTACGTTTGTGACCGTTAGAAGGTATCAGATACAATCTTGGAAGCTAGTTATTTTTAAATAGAAGTTTGTATATTTACACACACATAGATTTTATAGATTTCAGATATATAGTAATGCTGGAAATTTATGATAAAATATGATTCTTTAAGTTATCATGAGTGTACAATCTTGTGGAAAAATCAAACCACAGATTAATTTCTAATTTCCCAATCAGGATCGGAACTACTCATTTTAGGCAAGAGATACTACAACCTTAGTGCTCTCAAGAATTAATGAACTTACAAAAAACAAAGCACTCAGTTAGTATTCAGATACCTCAATTACCAAAATATTTCTCTTGCAAGTATTTGTATTTTCAGCGAAAGCAATTCTCTTTGTTACATTTTGTGGATGCTGTTTACCATGTAGGATAGAAAGGAGAAAAATGGGAAATGATGCACTGAAGCGTAAATTCTCCTAGTTCTAGTCTAAATTCTCCTTCTACTCTCACTTTTGTCAATAACCCTTAACTTTCCTTATCTAACAATCTTCTCATCGTGCTGTCTAACAGAATGTCTTATTCAGGCTTTTTGACTCTGAAATATCATCTGAAGGTAAATTATATTCCAAAAGGTTAGTGCTCATGATAGAATCATGAATATGAATACATTTGCGAATTAAAATTTTTCTTAAGTGTGAATATTTTTGTGGGCTTTTCTCTCTTTTATAAATAAGATTGCATCACAGCAAAACTTAGAGATAATATTCCTATTAAAAACATTTCTCATCTACGATTGTGTACACAGACCAGATGCTTTGAAATACAAATAAAAGTAGATATGCTTTTTGTAGTGTACAAAATATTATGAATATCCTTCAAAAATATTGTAGATCAAACAGACAAATGTAAACTTCATTTCAGTTGAAAGATTAATTTTATTTGATTAATTAAAGTGAAGATCTATTAAACCAAATATTTGGACTCATTTCCTCTGTCAATGTAAGAGTTCGTGCTTGAAAGAAATTTGATTATATATAGGAGGAACTAGATAAACAGATGGTTAGCTAGAGAGCTTTTCACAGTTAAATTTTGAAATTTACCATGGTTGAGTTTGATATCTTTTCAAACATTTTTCTTGAGGTCATCTGATCTATTCTAGCAATGCAGGATTGTTGCATATACATAATCACTTTAACTTATGTTTAAGATATATTTAGGCTGGGCGTGGTGGCTCACACCTGTAATCTGAGCATTCTGGGAGGCCCAGGTGGGTGGATTGCCTGAGCTCAGGAGTTCCAGACCAATCTGAGCAAGAGCGAGATCCCATCTCTAAATAATAGCCGGGTGCTATTGCGGGTGCCTGTAGTCCCAACTCCTCAGGAGGCTGAGACAAGAGAATCACTTGAGCCTGAGAGTTTGAGGTTGCTGTGAGCTATGACTCCACAGCCCTCTACCAAGAGTGACAAATTGGCTGTCTCAAAAAAAGAAACAAAAAGAAACATTTAACTTAACGTGGCTTTTCTGTATTGTATTTGGCTGAGAACTCTACTAATTGAGTTGTCTACTTGGAAAAAACATGCATATGGTTACTTGGGACATAGGCACATGTGTGTACACTGTATTTAAACAGTGGTAAGCGAGCATTGTAAAAAGGAATTCAGTGCTGCAAGACATCATAACTAGAGTATCTTGACAGACAGATGACATTCCTGTGAGGAAATGTTTCATCTACCCACCATCCTGAAGGTGGCCATCATTTGTTCACAATGGTGCTGGCAAACCTGGTTGTCTGTCTACTGTAGCACAAGCTGGAGAATGGAAATTACTAAGTGGGTGGGCTGGAGAATTAAAGCTAATCTCAAAAGAAATTTAAGAGCTTGATGGGCCTGAGGTACTTCCAATTGTGTTCATGGATGAGAAGCGGATATTTTTCCAGAAGACTGTGCTGCAATTGACATGCTTAAATGTTCTTACTCCCTTGGGTTGTTTCCCCTATTTTTAAGAACAACACTCATGGGACTGTAGTATTTTTGTCATAAAGAAACAGTCCACTTTTCTTTTATAAATAAATTTTAGAGTCATGATTTCTTTTTTTGAGACAGAGTTTCACTGTGTCGCATAAGGTAGAGTGCTGTGATGTCATAGCTCACAGCAACCTCAAACTCTTGGGCTCGAGCAATCCTCTTACTTCAGCCTCCCCAGTAGCTGGCACTACAAACCCCTGCCACAGTGCTCAGCTAGTTTTTCTGTTTTAGTGCAGACATACTTCCAAACCTGACTGCACTTCTCTGTGAGTTGCTTTAAAAGGTACAAGTAGATATAGTAGGAATAACAGATCCTTAAGCTTAGTTGCTAAGTAATTTTTGGCCATTTCCTTGATCCTATTTAGCTTTAGGAGGAAAAGGGACCTATTAGTCGCAGCCTTGCTGACTACCTCAAGGAATTAATCAAATGAGACTGAGGGGAAGCATTTCGTAAACACAAGAATGATACGTCAATACATTATGTTAATACTTTATTATGCTTCTTTATTTCACCCTAGCCAGTTCATTATCATGGTTAGTTTGTAATTTATTTACTTTTCCTATCATGACTATCAGCTACTGGTAGATTTGTAAAGCATCTTTCCCCATTTGCACTTGTTTGGGGGTCTTGGAAGTGGAAACTATAGCTATTTTCACATTTTAAGCCCTCACCCACTGAGTGCCCACCCCCACCCGGCACCTCTCCCTTCTCCTGCTGTGAAGATCTCAACTGCCCTTCTTGTGGAATGGGTGTTCTTCTCCTCCCTCTTAAACTGAATGAATCTCTCCCTAGTTTGCTGCTAAGTGGTCACCATGGTACGAATCAACTGACCAAGCTGGTATGTGGGTAGAGAAGTGAGCATGGAAGTGACCTTCTTGTTTGGATACCCTCCTGGGCTTCCATCCTTCACCATGGTCTTCTCTGACGCTTCCACATGTGTGCAGCCTGCTTTTCAGTTGAGTGACACTTGTTAAGTTAACGATTATGTCATTTTTCTTTTTTCCTTCTAGATCAATTACTATAAAAGCTTTGTGAATTCAGATCTGCCACTGATCTCAGCATGAGGTTTGTTTCCTCTTCCCTATGCTGGATGCATCAGCACTCTGAGCATTTCTGCTGTTTCTGGTCCATCATGCAGTTTTTAATTCAATTGATAGTGTTCACCTTGGAGAAGCCAATTCAAATTAATTTTTCATAAAAGATTTATGGAGACAATGTACGTCAAAGGTTTAAATTTATTATACATCTTGCTTTCCCTCACCCACCATTTAGTTAATTTTTTTTATTGAGAAATGTAATCAAGGTTGTCTGTATTAGTTTTTCTTTTAAAACCTCATGTATTTATTACACCAGGTTTCATTATGGTGTAAGTAACTGAAGATACTTTCTACCTAAATTTTGTTTTATAATTTTACTAGAATCAAAGTTAAATCAGTTTTATGTAGATCAGAAATACATTTAAAGTGAGGAAACCATAACATTACTGTTCTTATAGAGACAGCTTTTATAGACTTAGAGTGGAAAGGCTTTCCTAGGTAGAACAAAATCCAAGGAGTTACACAGAAAAGAGCTGACACATGCAGGTAGACACACAAAAAAATTAAAATTCTTTTTTCTCAAAGAGAAAGGCCCCAGAAACAAAGTTGAAAGACAAATGGCAGACAAATAATCACATGAAACATACAAAGAGCTTCTATAAAACAAAAATTTGTCTAATAGAAAAGGAGGAGAAGAATTTGATCAGGCAGTTAGCAGAAGAAATATAAATGTCAAAAAAATGATATAAAAGGTTGGGCAGTGCCTGTGGCTCTAGGAGTAGGGCACTGGCCCCATATACCAGCCAAAAAACCTGCAAAAATGATATAAAAGGATATTCAGGGTCATCAATCGAAAGAATATAAAAATTGAAACAAATTTTTAAATAGGCCAAGTTAAAAGAAATAGAACATGTAGAATGTAGAAACATTTAATGAAAATGGTTTTAGTAAAAATTGGTACAAAAATTCAAGGAAGGTAGTATCAAGACTGACATCTAAGAAACCACCATGCAGAAATAATGACATGAGTCTATACCGATACATGGATAAGAACTGTGCTAAATGGCAGAAAATATGAAACAACATAAATGTTTTTCAGTGAGCAAATACTTACATAATTTATGATACCCTATTTCTATAAAAAGCTGTTATAAAAAGTAATGTGGTAGATCTATATATACACTGACCTGAAAACACATTTCTGATACATAATTAAGTTGAAAAGCAGAATGTAGACTAGAGCATAGTCTTAGTGGGTATATATATGTAAGACTATATATATATATATTTCAAGTTGTGTGTCCCTTTTGAACATTTAAGATGTTGAAGCCAGGATGTTGTAGGCCTTTCAATGAAAAATTCTGATTTTCCCAGAATCGTCTGGTAGAGGCCATGATCAGCTATGCCACAGGAGCCACAAATCTGAATGTCATCTTTGTGAAGGTCAAACAGAATGGTTAAATAGACTTCCTGTCACTGGTCTGGGTGCCTGGATGACGGCCACAGTCAAAAAAGGCCAAGCAGGGATCAGAAAGTCATACAGGAGAAAAGGCAGCATGTGCTTATTTTGAATTTAACCTTGAGATCATAGTAAACAATAAAGAGCAAGAAAAAGGTGAAAGGCTGTGCCATCCCAGGACCAGACAATGGGCAAATACTCCCATTACAAATTCTTTACCACCTTCCTACATTTTTATTTGTGGGCAAATACATGCAGGAAACAGTCTGGAAGTTGGCTGAACAGTTCCTGGTTCCCTCTTGAGACTGGGATTGGCGAGTCAAGGGTGGGATTTTTCATAAATTAAATGCTTTCACAAAAAGTGGAGAGATTATGGGTGACAGAGATTTACCATCTGTTTTGTGTGTAGTTTAGTCCTTTTACGATTAAAAAAGTTTAAGAATAAAAGATGAACTAAGAATAGGTGTTAATATTTCCCCTGGGTCCCTTGCATCGTTATTCATTCTCCTTTCTTGAAAAGATTGACAATAGTTTTAGACAATTGCCCTCCATCATTTCTCTCCCCCTCCCCTCCAAATTTCGTTGTCTATAACCATATTCTTTCATGTTGGGTCAATAATGTGTTTTAAAGTAATAATGGTATTTATGAGTAATATATATATATTTCCTTAACAGTATTTGCCTTTCTTTACTCATCATTAAATTTTTAAAGAAAATTTATGACATTTAAGTAGCAAGGTGATCATATTGCAAAATTGGTGACTTTACTGAATTTCAGTGGAGTAACTCAGTTTTACCTTATAAATTAAGCCATTTTGTATTTATTTTTTAGCATGGTCACAGAACTGTTTTTTTTTTTTTTTAATGGTAGAGGAAATACAGATTTTTGTGGTGCAAGAATTCTCACTTTTAGCTTTGACGTAACGATTTTGGCACGTGATTTTACCCTTTTGATTTTTTTTTTTTTTTACATCTTTCTGTTATAATTTGTCCATTCTGTCTCTTGGTTCAAAAGTGAAAGAACACTGGTTTTGCCTTTGAGGTTACTAAAATTCACACTCTAATCTTTCAGGGATTGCTATTTTCCAGGCACACTCAGATGTCTGATTGTCGGCTTTATGTCTCAGGCAGCATTCCCCGCAATTCAGGTACAGTAAAGTATCCAGCTCTAGCTAGCTTCGGTGGACTATATAACTTTTATAGTCATTATAAAAAATAATTTATTGAAAAAACTTAAACCTTTTCCAACTCAGGTGACTTTTGATTTAAATGTCTGTGCTCCTGGTTATGATAATCAGTTATGGTAGATTTTTTTTTTGAATTAAGTTTGCTGTTTATATCACAAAGTTTAGAAAATATGAAAGTAACATCATCTCAAAGATACGTGGTTAGAAAGAATCGAGAGTCTATAGTCCACATTTTAACATTACTTACTTTAGATTCACATTTAATACAGGCCTGGAGGCATTTTCTATTCTTTGTGTCATATTTTTTCTCATCTATATATTTTTAGTCTATTTGGACTGCTATAGAGTAAAGTCTAAAATATAGGAAGCTTCGTTCTGCTACAATTATTTATTAGAAACAAATTGTTAAGTGAAATTATGAGAAGCAATGTAAGCTATTAACAGTAACATTAGGCATTCAGAATAACAATTAATTATTAAAAGATTTTTAGGAGGTTATTTAAAGGTGATAGCATGGGCAACAAATCTCTGTGAATGCTTAACTGCTTAACCTCTAAAGACATAAACTCTCGATATATTGTGATCTGAATTTGAAGGAGCCGCACTGACAGCGTTATTTCCTATGCACACGGGTGTAGCTGACAAGATCAATGTGTCCCCTGCAACCTTAGACACTCCAGGCAGGAATTGCATCTCTTGCTGGCAAAGGTGGGTTTCACTACCTATGGGTTGCTTTGTTACCTAGACTTTAGACATTAAAATGAAATCACTCCTTGCTCAAATGCAAATGAAAACAGCACCAAGCTATTTTTGTATTTGCCAACTGAGCTATTCCGACTCGGACTGTGGTCAAAGCAATTAAGTCATCTTTCATCTGTGGGTAGTTTGATGTGCCAAGACCCAGAAATATCATTTGTGTGGATCATGCTACCATGTAAAAAAAATGCAATCTGCATACTACTTAAGCTCAGAGCAGCTCTTTATTGTTTTTGGTTTTTTGTTTTTGAGTTTTCTTTTATGTTATCAAACTTCCTATATTTTCTAGTTACCAATGCTAATGTTACATGGTCTTATTTTTTATTTAAAAAGTACTATGATAAAGAAATGCACGTGTTGAAACTGTCTCAGGAAGAGGAAAGCCTTTTTTCCCTTGTTCAATGAATACAGGCACTTTTTGTAGAACCTTATGCTAATTAAAGTATGAAAACACAAGTGTTGCCTGTACCAGTTTTAAAATCAATCCATTCTGTCTACTTTAAAGGATAATAAAAGATAAGAATTCAAACTTCTTCATGGAAAGACTTGACTAGATCTGAAAACTAACTTACTTAACAGGATATCTTAAATGATTGTGTAGAAGAAAAGAATCTTCTGTAATAAAAGAAGTTTCAAAAGAGGAAATGTATTTCAGAGGCTTACAAATGCCGATGTTTATCTGAGAAAACATTGATTCTTAGTGAGTGTCACTCATAACAGAGGTGACAGTTTGGTACCATGGGTAGGTTTGGGAGGTAAACGAAAAAGCAGGTGCTCCAGCAAGAATTTCTTCAGTCAATTTTTGAAGATTAACAGTCTTGCAAGGTGAAACTGCTTCAGACCTCACTGTCAGGATAAAATGTGATGCTTCATCTTGATAAGAGTAAGCAGGGAGTTTAAAACTCACCTGAAGGGGCAGAATCAGGAAAGCTCCTGCCTCTATGAAGCATGTCAGAGTCATTTTATAACCTAAATTAAGGTAAGTGGTGACAAAACCTATTAAACATTCCTGCAAGGCATCTATCTGTGCTAACTTGATTCAGTTCAGCGCTGTGCTGTTCAACTCAATTTAATGCAGAACAATGCAGCTAACACTCGGTGAATAGGATCATCTTTCTTGAAATCTTGATTCTATTATTATTTCCTTTAGAGATAGATATATAATTAATGTTTACTTGTGAATTCAATTGTTTTTTAATAGAATAAGAAAACGCTGAATGATAGATCTTAATCGTTGGAAAGCTCCAAACGCTATGGGTAGAGGAAGTGGTGTGTAATCCAGATGGAGCGAGGCTGTGAGGGTCAGTACTACCCTGGAGGGTGTCACTGCCACCTAGTGGTAAGTACCTGAATTTGCAGACATGGTTTTAGCTCAGGCACACACAGACTCGATTAAACTGTTAATTCAATAGCCAGTAATTTCAGAAGCAACTGTTATATTAGATATAAAAGAAATTCTCTACCAGTGATCGAAAGCAGTGACATTTACTTTTTTCTTCACTTCACTGAAAGACACCTCCTTCTATCACAATTTCCCATTCTTAACTCTATATACATTCCACTGCCCTTGTAATTGCATATACAGAGTTTACTTTAGAAAAGCAATAGAAAATAATCATAGGCTGCTAAGCTTGTAAATTTATTTGGAGGTTACAAAGGCACTTATTGCAAAATGGGCCATTAAGTAGACAAACAGATACTTCTTAAAATCTCATTTTATAATATAAAAATAGATTTTATGTATTTCCATTTGCTCAAATGCATAACGTAATTTCAACACTTCATGTCCTTGTAATTATTTGAGATTTTTATGGGTGGCTGGCGAATGCCTCCAGGTATCTTAGCTTTCTCTCTTCCACTGATTGTTATTTTTGTTTTTAACATGTCTGTAAACACATTTGAAATTTCATACTCATTCTGGTTTCACCTTATTTTTATGGGTATTCCACTTTAATTTGTGACTGTGAATAATTACACACTTTGTCTTACATCTTAAAGAGGAAAAAAATACTTGCAGTTATATTCTATGAACCCTGTGAGGGAACACGAATTGCTTCATTACCTGCCCCTTGGTGTTCCAGAGCAGCAGGTGAAATCAGTAAGGGACAGCCATGTTAGAAACAGATTCATACGTGATGATCATAGGAAACAGAGAAAATAAGGTGCATTGCTGGGTAAACACAGCATATTCTTCTACTTCTATTATGAACTTTTCTCTGGTTCCACTTTTCTCAATAATTAAATTGTATGACTGTGGGCAAGTCTTTAAAGTCCCTGATCCTCAGTTTCTTAATCTATAAAATGAGTACAGTGAATGTTTTCCACTTGTGGAATTAATACCATCAATTAGAGAGGAAGAATAGCATCATTTGGGGTTGTGATGTTATCAGTTTTTATTCCTCCCTATGGTGGATCAGAATCGGAGTGATGAGTTACTGCCCTGGGTGTTTTATCAAAACCCTACAAAGTATTTCACTTCTCCTCAAACCTCCACCTCCATCATGAACACTGTTTAATATTTGTTCTTTAAAATTTTATATTTCTAATGTTTTTCTCTGCGGGCTAAAGTAGATTTGGATGGAAGATGAGGAAGAATAATACATGCATGAGCTTTTCATGCCAATGAAGAAAGACAATAGTTATTATATTTGATTGTTTCAATATTATTCTTTTTATTGTTCTTTACTTCATGATCCTACTTATCCCATTGCAGTTAATTACAGGCCATCTGTTTCTCTGCAAAGAGAAAAAAGACTTAAAGAAAATATAATGATCTATAGATCTCAGCTTTTTCAGAAATTCCAAGATGTCCTCATAATCCAAGGTAAGTTGTTTTCAAAAATAAAAAAAATGTATTTTTTAAAAGTTATGTTTTCTTTAAGTGACGTGAAACATGGCAGTAAAATCATTTTGAAAACTCCTGTTTGAATAGTTTTTATCTAGGCTTCTGGGGGGAAAGCACTGGATATTGGGCACAGAATATTTAGGAACATAATTACCCAAAGTATTGATTAGTGCCACTTAAATAATAATCAGAGCACATCAAATCAGAAGGTTGGGAGAATGGTTTTGTTTTGTTTTTGAATATCTCTGGGTTCAGGGCGCCTAACTACAATTGACAGTGAACAGATATTTGAAGCATGCATTCAGACTATTAGAAACATCACTATTTTTGTTTAAAAATCACAGTAACATTTCTTCTTTTTTTCTTTTTGTAACTACCTGGTTTCCATTATCAACCCTGACTTCTTTTTCTTAGTTATGCTGGAATGCCCAACATTTATTTTCTTTCTGAGGTCCCAGACAACACCATGGCAAAATTGAAAACATCAAGAGCACTAAGGAACAGAAACATTACTGAAAGTCAAGTTAGTAATAAAGAGAAAAATTTAAGGCAGGAGACTCGCTTGAGCCCAGGAGTTGGAGGTTGCTGTGAGCTGTGATGCCATAGCACTCTACCCAGGGGGATAGCTTGAGGCTCCGTCTCAAAAAAAAAAAAAATGAGAAAAATTTAAATTTAAAGGAAAAAGACATACATCTTATGCAGTTAGAAAAATTTGTACATGGATAAAAGAGATCTACTGTAGAAATTAATTATGGCTTCTAGATTTGAGAATTCAACAAGTAAAACATAGAAATAATTGAAATACATCAATTCAAAAATTGCTTGAAGTAAACAAATAATGAGTCTGCAGAGTGGAATAGCCCACCATGTTTCAGAGAAGGTTGATACAGAATAAATAATCCTGTTTCATGTCTTAATTAAGTTACCAAACCTTAAAATAACATTTGAGGCATTTATGCAAAAATTGGATGTCATCTATAAGGTAGAAGGGAGATCATCTGCCTCATATTTCTTCTCAGAAATATTCAATGCCCAAAGACTATGGTGAAAAATAAGCTTAATTCTGAGACAAAGCGTGATCAAAGAGTATTACACCAGTGAAAGTCCATTAAGTGTGAAGGCAAGAGGCGGCCATTACCAAACGTGAGCGAACTGAGCATGCTCAAGTCCTTTCCGGAAAAACTAACCGAGGCTGAGATTCAGCCAACCATGCCATGAATTAAAACAGAGAACTCAGGAATGGAAAAAAATCGGGTAAAAGGAAATCAAGAGGAGTGTTGTCTCATTTCAATGTAGGGCTAGAACTAAAATGTCTATGAGAATTATTACAATAGGACAAAATGTAAATGTGGTAAGCTGTGACTGTGATAGTCCCCAAACAATAATTAACTAACAAAAAATAAAATGAACACCAGGAGAAAGTGTAAATGTGGTAATTCCTTATCTTTCAGTAATTTCATCTGTGGTATTTAAAAGTGAAATGTGGCTTTAAAAATAGCCACACCACTGTATTTTTTTTTTCTTGAGATTTTTATTGTTAAATTTTGGTGGTGGAGAAACATTTATCTAAAATTACATTTCACTTCTATTTTGTTAGGAAATAAAATTAAATAATTTTTAAATAAATAGAATAATCCCTATTTTATAAACATTGATGTATCTATTTGTCTCTTTCTCTGCATCTGTGAATACAGAGGTATTTAGGCTGATTTTTACTTATGATTAATATGAATAATTTCTAGATGATTGAATTTGAAATCTTTTGGGGGGCTTAGATATCATAAAATAGACATGTGTTTTTATAAAAGCATTACATTAATTTTTAAATAAAAGACTAAAAGAGAGTATTTTAATGTAAGCTCATGTCTTTTCCTTTTCCTGTGATTTTTGGTATTGAAGCTTTGTTGATTATGAATTTAAAAGGAAGCATCTTAAACATTTTGTTATTTTGGGGGACTCAAAAAGCTGATACTATTTACAGGCTGAGTGCATAACACAGAGAAGTATTCAAATTAAATATTATAGCAGATGTGCCCACACTGTATGTGTAGTTTGCAAATGTTGCTTATTGTGCTTTATGCATATTATTATTTCCTTTGATACCTAAAACTGTGAACCTTAGTTAGAATATGCATTATTTTGGTTCCAAATTCTTAACTCCATGTGGTTAAAATCACATATGTTAACGTTTGATTTTTGAAAGAAGGAAAATGGAATCTGAAAAGGGGTTAAAATTATCTTAAGCGAAAATCATTATTTGCAGTCTGAACTTGAAAATGCAATTTTAAAATTTAAAAATTGTGTAAAACAGATACATTTTGAATATTAGCTAGGGGTTAATTGACAAAATATACCATTCAGATTTTTCTAGTGCACTCACTTAAAAATATTAGGATCTGGCCTAAAGCAGAAATGTGCCCACTGACAGTGAGGTAAGTTCCCTTGCCCCAACATGTTCAAATCACTTCCAGTTATTATACTGTGTAACGTAATCTAGATCATCAATTACTTTTCCATCTTAGTTATTTCTTAACTTCCTATAAGATTTTCTTAAAATTATTTGTTTTTCTTTCCTTTGTCTTTCTTTGTAATATTTTTATTTTACCCCTCTGTGAATATTGAAGTAAGCATCAAAAATTACATTTCATGCCACCCTCACGCACTGGGCATCTTCCTCGAGCTGAGCACTGTGCTGGGCATTAGTGACACAAAGGTGAAGACCACACAGTCCTTCTTCTCAGAAAGTTGACGATATAATAGGAAGTAAGATGTGGAAGTAATTTATTGTTTGTAGTTGTCTCTAAAATAAATATTCTTTCATTGTCTGAAGCAATAGCATCTTGGAAGTAGAATAAGAATATGAATTTTTAAGTTAGACAAAAGTTTGAATCTCTTTTACTGAATAACTGTAACTTGAACTCCAGTTTACCCAAGTTAAAAAAATGGAAATTATACCTAATGGAATGGTGAGGTGAAATAAATAAGGTCTTATTTATAAAATTAGCCCACTACCTGGCATGTTGTATTACTTTGATAATAATTAGTTTTCTTCTTCTCTCCCTTAACTACTTGCAAGATAAGTATCAGGTATATTGCCAGCGTCTATGAAAAAGCATCTTTTTTCTACATATTATTTTACTACATTTCACACCTGCATTTATATTTAAACCTATCTCTATCTTTATATCTTTATTCTTACAGTTTTCTATATTTGATTTCATAAACTTTGATGGTACATTGTCTTGATATTGTTCCCATTTGTTTGTCTTATTTATTTATTTTCTTTTAGAGACAGAGTCTCACTTTGTTGCCCTTGGTAGAATGCTGTGGCATCACAGCTCACAGCAACCTCCAGCTTCTGGGCTTAGGCGATTCTCTTGCCTCAGACTCCTGAGTAGCTGGCACTACAGGTGCCCGCCACAATGCCCAGCTATTTTTGTTGTTGTTGTTGTTGTTGCAGTTTTGCTGGGCCGGATTTGAACCCACCACCCTCATAGTATATGGGGCCTGAGCCCTACTCACTGAGCCACAGGCGCTGCCCTGTTTCTCTTGTTTTGATTAAAACACTAGTGCTCATGTTTTCTAAATTCTTTGTAGTCCCTGCAGTGAGATAGGGGAGCTGTTCCTCCCTTAACAGAGCCTCTGGTTAGTCTGCCTTTCCTGCCATCCAGGACAGTCTGCCCGCAAGGACTTGGCGCCCTGCACTCTCATTTTCTTAGGTCACTCTTCTGTATCTCATAGACACCCTTTCTGGGTAGCGTTTCCGGGAGCATTTAAGTATCCCTGTGTAGCTCCAGTCTGAAAACATAACAAATCACGCTATGTCTTTCTCTAGTGATGCCCCTGTATCTTTCTTTCCCTTTAATGCCAAGTGTTTTGAAAAAGCATTTTACATTTTTCCCTCTATTTCAGTTCCCTTTCAGTCCTTAGTCCACTATCAACTGACTTACGGTATCACTCAATGAAAATTGTTTTCCCTAGAGACAGTTAGGACATCTTGGTTCCTAAATCCAGTGTGCTGTAAAGAAACTTTTCTTATATGATTTGACCTCTCTGTTATATGTAAAAATAGACTATTGCCTAATTCTTTACTCCAGCCATCCTAGCAAACTGTTCATATTTTTGAACTGCTCCACTTTGCATATGTATTCTTCCAACTGGAGGTTTTTTTTTTTTGAGGCAGAGTCTCAAGCTGTCACCCAGGGTAGAGTGCTGTGGCGTCACAGCTCACAGCAACCTCAGACTTGGGCTTAAGCAATTCTCTTGCCTCAGCCTCCCAAATAGCTGGG
>NW_003852508.1:862171-863253 GCF_000181295.1 Otolemur garnettii | reverse complement strand
GACTATAGGTGCCTGCCACAATGCCAGGCTATTTGGTCATTGTAGTTGTCATTGTTGTTTAGCAGGCCCGACCCAGGTTTGAACTCGCCAGCCCTGGTGTATGTGGCTGGCACCCTAACCACCGAGCTTTGGGCACCGAGCTGATTTTGCAGAATTTCATCACATAACCTACCATCACAAACATTTATAAGTACATAGATTTTGATCTTTCATTATGAATGCAATCAGACTTAGAAGATACAACCAAAATAAGGTTAAACAATAATTTGAAACATGTAATTTAAAGCTTCAGAACCACAGAGTTCCCACCAGTATACTCCTTTCCTCTTGTTTACTTGAAAATATAGAATAAATCTGATTCTATTTTTGACTCATTGAGTCAAGCTTTACATTCATCACAGTGTAACCTGAAAAACAAGTGGGAATTATTGGCTGTTTGAACCATTAGTCATCATTTAAAATATGTAAAATCAGCTTTTTAAGGTTGATGAAAATTCTTTATTACTATCATTTGAATGGAACTGGATTATGTCAATAGAATAATTGTGGAAAACTTATATTCTTACAAAGTTAAATCTTCTTATTGATGAATGTATATTTCCAATGATGTAGGACTTTTTAACCTCTTTCAGAAAAATTGTATTATATACATTTTTACTTACAGTACTTTAAAATTTTTGTTGGGTTTATTCCTAAATATATTGCTTGATAAGTAGAGAAAGTTTTAAGGTAGGTCTTATAATTTTTGATTGTTAATGGTTAATTATCATTACTTTAACTCTTAAAACTTTCTTGTTATTTTAAATAAAACCTTCATGGATTCCTTTAAAATTTTCCTTCAAAATTTTAAGGGGATATAAATGTTTTCATTAAGTGCTCCAGTTGTGCAATCGGATAGCACATGGTACTGATAAATGTTTTCGTTACGTGGATACCTTGTATAAGGCGTAAGCCAGTAGTGTTCATTGTACCCAATAGGTAAGATCTACCCATCATTCCAGCTCAGCGTTTCCCCCCTTGGTTTCCAACGTCCTTTAAATCTCTTTGTGCCCATGTGTGCCTATTATTTAGCTCCCAGTTGT
>NW_003852508.1:829916-861572 GCF_000181295.1 Otolemur garnettii | reverse complement strand
TCTGAGCATTCTTTCCTCTCTGTATCCATGTATTGTAGCCATTCTGACATGGCTAAGGTGGATCTCCTGGCTTCAATTTGCATTTCTCTGATGATTAGTGATACTGAGCATTTTCATAAGTCTATTATCTATTTGTATATCCTCTTTTGAAAAACATCGGTTCATGTCCTTTGCCTGCTTCTTGATGGTGTTGTACATTATTTTTCTTGGTAATTTTTTGATTTCTTTATAGATTCTGAATATCTGTCCTTGGTCAGATGTATAATTTTCAAATATTTTCCCTTATTCTATAGGTCATCTCTTTATTCTGTGCATAATTTCCTTTTGTGTGCAGAAGCTTTGCAATTTAATTAAGTCTCATTTATTTATTTTTGTTGTAGCCATCTTTGCCCTCAGAACCTTAGTCATTAATTTTTTTGCCAAGGCCATTGTCTAAAAGAGATTTTTCTATGTTTCCTTCTAGAATTTTTATGGTTTCATACCTTAAATAAAAGCTGGAGTTCAGGGGTAGAGCCTCAGGAGCACAGCTGCTGGCCCGGTGGCATGCTAAAGCCTTGTAGAGGGGGCTGTGGGGTTCCACAGCCGTGGTGGAGCCTTGGTAGTGGAGTATCAGGGTCCTGCAGCAGTGCTGGGCCTTAGAGCTGAGGCTATAGGACCCATTGGCATCACTGGAGCCTTGGAGATGGGTTGGGGAGCCCTGCAGCAGTGCTGGAGTCTCAGGAGCAGAGCTTTAGGGCTTGGGGCATTGCTGGAACTATGGAACCAGGACTGTAGGATATATCAGCAGGGGAGCTGCACAGGTGGGGATGTGGGGATGGACAGCAGAACAGGAATTGTGGAGGCAGAGTTGTGGGCCAGGAGGCAGTATGGAAGATTCAGGGATTGGGCCATCTTGCTGGGCTACTGAATGATAGGGCTCTTCTCCTGCCTACTTCCCTGAGAGGCAGTTGCTGTAGGGCTTCTCTGGTGGTGACCATGGCATTTGCTTTGCTTAAATTGCTTGTGTGAGGGAGGGGTGCTCAAATCCCAGTAGGGCACAAAACAACATCTGCTGTGCCTGCTTTATCACTGGCCCGGTGGGGACAATGTCAGGTGGCTGCAGCAAAGCCAAGTCCTGTGTAGACCTGGTGCTCTGAACCTGAGAAATGGGAGTGGCCAGAGTTGCAGCAACTGGCAGGGAAGCTACCAGGTCCCTGCTGTGGCCACACTCAGGTGCAATGTCACTGCACAGACTCCAAGCAGCTCTTTGATCAGTGCAGGAATCTTTAGTGATGGTGGGGGCCCCTCACAGCTCTGGCTGCCATGCCCACAGGTGAGCCCTAGGGTTGTCTCCTCTTGTCTTTCCCTGTGTGTGGATGCCTGCATCAGGTACCGCCGATCTTCCTAAGTGGATCAGCTTATCCTTGTCTCCTTCACTCTGCATGTTCCCCATCAGAGGGTAATTCACAGTGCTCTTTCCAAGAAGACTCATTCATAGGTGGGCAATCACTTGCAACTTTCAATTCTGTCTTTGAGAGTAGTGCACACTCAGGCTACTCTTATTTTGCCATCTTGCTGGATGCATCCCTTCCATATTTTTGATGCCATTGTCTTCAACACATGACCTTCAAGGTTACTGAGGGAGGGAAAACAATTATGGTAAAAGCACAACTGTTAATTATCCACCTTAGTCTGGAAGCGATATGCATCACTTCTGCTTACATTCCATCAGCCAGACTAGCCACTGGCTTTCCTTGAATACCAGGCAGCTGGGAAATGTAGCTCCTGGCTGGGCAGGTTCATCCCAGCATCAACTCTGCACTAGAGAGGAGGAGCACACATCTTCAGTGTTAGGCAGTCACAAGTTATTACATTTTTCAACTTGTATATGACTTCAACAATTCTCAGTAATGATGGCATTTACTCTCCCAAAGGGTGATTAAGTGCTCTTTTGTATCTCAGCAATGATCACCATTGACATTCATGTTATTTGAGATGCTGATGCATTTAATGTTATAATTAGGTACAAGGGAATGCAGCAGATTGTCTAAGGAGAGACCGTATCTATAGTTTCTCTTTAGTAAAACAGCTTTCCAGTGTCTCTCTGCCTCATTGCATCATCAGCTTTTTTCAAATCCTATCTGAAAACATGCCCTTCTCTTTTGACTATGCCTTTTTTTCTTCTGCTTTTGATTATTTAACTTTGTATTGTTTAAGTCAAATTATTGTGTCTTGAAGGTGCTTTTCAAAGAAATCCATTACACAATATTTAAAATTTTCATTTCACTTATTTTTAAAGAATTTTACAGTATTAATCAGTAAGGTATCACATTATTTAGGGAGATGAATTAATTAATCTTAATTAATTAATCGGTTTTTTGTTGTTGTTGATAAATAGCCCAGCTCAGGGAAGGACAAAAGGAGGTATGTTTTGCTTTATGAATACATCTGTGCTAAACTCCTTCTCCCTGGTCCAATAATAAAGTTCATAACATAGAAGTATTAGCAATTATTTGATGCCCTACAATGTCACCATGGTAAACACCTTACATGGGTTAAATCATACATCTCCACAATATCCCATTTGGGTGCCATGAGGGACTATGCCTTAGGTCCCCAACTATTACCATATTGTTGATTATAATATTATTTAGATCAAGTAAAATTTGTTTTATAAATCTGGGAGCTCCCCAGTGGGTGCTTAAATATTTAGGATTGCGATGTCTTCCTGTGGAATCATTCCCTTGTTAAGTATAAAATGTCAATCTTTATTTTTCTTTACTTTTGTTTCTTTAAAGTCCGTGGTATCTACTATGAGTTTTGGAATGCTGGCTTTCTTTTCCTTTCCATTAGTGTGAAAAATTGTTTTTTAACCTTTCACTCTGAATCTTGATTTGTCTTTGTCTCTTTGACAAGAGATGCTAGGCTTCATTTTTATTTATCCAATCAGCAAGCCTGTGTCTCTTCAGTGGAAGTTCAAATCATTCACATTTATTCAGAGATTTGATAAGCAGGGTAAATTTCTGATTATATAGTTGTGCAAGACTCTGTTACTTTGCTTTGTCATTGGGGACGCTGCAGTAGCTAGGTGTTGTTCTTAAGTAACTAGGTACTTTACTTGGCTGGGAGATCATTATATTGGTCTATATAGTACAAGTCTGAAAGTCTGAGTAATTCCTGCAGAGCAGGTCTAGTAGTGATAAATTTCCTCAAAGTTTGAATGTCAGGAAAGGATTTGGTTTCTCCCTCAAATCTGAAACTTAGTTTTATAGGATATAGAATCCTAGGTTGACAGTTGTTCTGTTTGAGAATATTGAAGATAGGAGTCCATTCCCTTTTTGCTTGTAACATTTCCACTGAGAAATCAGCTGTTAACCTGATGAATTTGCCCTCTGGTTCAGTGACTACTTATGCCTAGTAACTCTTTCTCTTTCATTTTGATTTTGATCAGGCTAATTGCAATGTGTCTAGGCGATGCTGTTTTTTTTTTTTTTTCCTTTTAGAGACAGAGTCTCACTTTTTCACCCTTGGTAGAGTGCCATGGCATCACAGCTAATAGTAACCTCTAGCTCTTGGGCTTAGGTGATTCTCTTGCCTCAGCCTTCTGAGTAGCTGGGGACTACAGGCACCTGCCACAATGCCTGGCTGTTTTTTGGTTGCAGTTTGGTGGGGGATGGGTTTGAACCTACCACCCATGGTATGTGGGACCAGCACCCTACTCACTGAGCCAGAGGTGCTGCCTGAGATGCTGTGTTTGAATTGAGTTGTCTTGAGTTCAATAGCCATCTAGTAACTGTATGCATGGGTCTCTGGCAATGATTGGGAAATTCTCCACCATGTTGCCTATAAGCAGAATTCCACACATTTGGGACTCTCTTCTCCTCCAGGGAGAAGATGCCTATGATTCATGTTTGTACACTTTGGTTAATTCCACCCTTCACTAAGAGATTGCTCTGCTTTTGCTCTCTCCTTTCTGCCTCTTTAAATGACTGGATTGGCTCAAAAGTCTTTTGTCTTTGGGTTCTGAGATTATTTGTTCCCAATGATTTAATTGATTTCTGAAACTCTCTGATGTATTTGAAACTCTCTGTTGTGTTTTGAGTGCCTTTTAATTCTTTAAGCTCTGGTGTATCCTCCCTAATTGTGTCCAGATCCTTGGTGACTTCTTCAATTCTATTGTTTTCTTGAGACCATTTTTGGAGTTCTTTTTGCTGGTTTTCCACTTACTCTTCAAGTTCATTCATCTTATTTGCCATCCATATTTTAATTCCATTTCAACAATTTCTTCATGGTTGCAATTTTCTGTGGTAGGGCTCACTGTGATATCTTAGAGGAGTTGATATGTTCTGTTTTTTTATGTTCATAGTCACATACATTTTTTTCTTTTTTGGCCAGGGCTGGATTTGAACCAGCCACCTGTGGCATATGGGGCTGGTGCCCTACCCTTCCATGTTTGTGACACTTTACTGAGAAGATGTGTTTCAACTCCATCCAGGTTAATACAAAATATGTGAAGTCACCATCTCTTTTATGGCTGATTAGTATTCCAATGGGAAATGAAACCAACAGGAAAAATGAGAATAGAAAACTGGGAAAATTCATGCTCCTCCATGTAAAAAATAAAGAGTTACCAACATAGAACAAGATTAACTTTTTACCTAAAAGAAAGTGCTAAAAAAGATTGCTCACATTCTCTAAAGGAAATGTAGTGAAAAAAATGACACCTGTACAGAGCTGGTGGGAATAAATTATTAGAACTTTAAAAAGTGTTGTATTGAAATTTTAAATAGACCCACTTTGAGTAATTTTACATCCCGTAATCAATCCTAAGGAACTGATTGGAGATGCATACAAGGCATAGTTAGTAGGATACTTTCTGAATCATGTTTTAACAAAAACAAAATCTTGAAACAACATCAGTGTCTATCACATAGAAACAAATACAAAAGTGATCATACATTCACTCAATGCAATATCATAAAGAAAATCATAAAGCAATTAAAATGGATCATGTGGATCTATATTTATTGACAGAAGAATGCTATAAAAGGAATGCCCTCTGAAGCCTTAAAAGCAAACCTTCTGCGGCCAATCTACTCTGATTCTCAGATGTATATGTGTATATGTGTGTGTATATATATATATATTTTTTTTTTGAGACAGAGTCTCACTGTGTTGCCCTCTGTAGAGTGCTGTGGCATTACAGCTCACAGTAACCTCTAACTTTTGGGCTTAAGCAATTCTCTTTCTTGCCTCAGTCTCCTGAGGAGCTGGGACTACAGGCGCCCCACACAACATCCAGCTATTTTTTTTTTTTTTGCTGTTGTTTAGCAGGCCCAGGCAGGGTTCGAACCCGCTTGCCTCCATGTATGTGGCCAGCATCCTACCCACTGAGCTACGAGAGCCACTTGTCAAATGTATATTATTAAATTGCCAGTCATGTCTGCTAATATAAAATAATTTCCAGAAGTGGGAGCCTTGGGAAAAAGGGTAAGAATAATTTCAGGTCTTTTCATCCATATTGCTCAACAATTCATATTCCTCAAAGAGACTATTTTTCTGCACACTTGCCAGCCTCTAGAATTTTAGCTTTAAAAAAATCTTTGGCAATTTGATGAACAACAAATAGCATTTTATCATTGCTTTAATGTGCATTTCCTTGATTACTACAACTCTGTGCATTTTTTCATGTGCTTGTGGACTAGTTGTTTTCCTCTCTTTACATTTCACTCACGATTTGTTTTCTGCTAGTGTTTTCAATTTTCTTTTATGTTTGTAAGAGGATTTTACTACTTTGATTCTGTTCTTATCATAGGTTAATTTTTCCTGAATTTTCTGTATTGCTTAAGGTGTTTTTTTTTTTTTTTTTTGGGAGTGGACTTTTGATATGATTTTTATATGATCATATTTAACAATATCTCCTTTCATTGGTTTCTGTTTCTGTTTTGGGCACAATCCTTATAAAGTTCTTTCCCACTCCTGATTACATAAATCAGCACTTCCACTTTCTGTTAATATTTTATGTTTTTTTATATTTAAATTTGCAATCATATGAAATTTATTTTGGTACTGTATAATATATGAACTACTCTAAGTTGTACAGATGATTGGTGATTCATTCCAACACCATTTAGTGAATAATGCATCATTTCCTCAGTGATTGGAAATTCCAACTTTATCGGAAAATGTTATTTTTTAATGTAGTGCTTATGCTTAATGGTTGATAACTTGTAAAATGTATTTTTTCCTTCCCCCATCTCCAGTTTTAGTCCCACAATGTTTTTAGTATATGACTAAACTCCATGAATGAAAAAGGGAATATTAATTTAGTTTTTAATGTTATATGAAAGCTCTGAAATAATGTGTTCTTAGTATTATTTTGTTACATATATACACCCACAGAATGTTTATAGAAAAACTCCAAAAACACAATTTAACTCTGGATGTAAATACAGAGCTGCTGAGTGAATTTGGACCCATTGGAACTTGAACGTGAACTTGAGTTTTGGTAATGCTTTCCTTTTTGTGAGGGGGGAGTGGGATGTGTTATTTGTATTGTATTTTTTCAGAGCCTATTATCATACTAATGTTTTCTCTTCTTTAGTTGAAAGACATAACATTTGAGCTTTAACTAGGCCCATCTATTCTTAAAGGAAGAAAAATGAAGAAAATATTTGGATAATCTAAGAAAGTCCAATGAATGATATCTGCCAGGCACTGATGTGTTTAGTTGAAGATTCCTCCAAGGAGAAACTATGAATAAAAATTTGGAGGAATATAGAATTATGTACCAATATAATTTCCCCCTGGTTTCATAATTTTGTTCAGGGTAGAACTATGTCTGGTCTTGGGAAGGTTTGCTTTTGAAGTTTCAGAGGGCATTTTATTTTTCTGGTCTATGGGAGGCTGGTTTATATCACCCAATTCTTTTGCTTAAGCAAGAAAGTTAGCAAGGATGATTCATTCCATAGTGCTGATGCCAGGGTAGACTCTGGAAGCTACGTCCTCAGCTGAAACTAAATTATACTTTATGTGTCTTCCCTAAATAGAGAGATTAGAAAGTTATATATATATATATTTATATATAAAGGAGTGGTAGGGAAGCACATTAAATATGTGATAAAGTAAGTGGCTTTGTAACTGATTTTATTACTTAAGTTCAAGCATTTTTTTCTTACTAGTTTTTGTCAACTATAAATTAAGATAGAAGAAGTTGGACAAGGAACAACTGAAGCAGTGCAGAATGCTTCAGGGATCACGTTTTTAAGGGTTATTAAACACAATTTGTTTTTGTCAGATTCCAATTTATCTGTATCTTTGCAAATGCAGGGAATGTGAGTTCTGACATCTTGTACATCCTTATTAATTATTCATGTGTGATATTCTGTACTTGCTTGACCTTAAGGAATACATGCTGTTTACCCTGTGAGAGGTTGGTAGGGTATTCTGCCCATGTTGAATGAGCACAGCTGACCCTTCCTTCCCACTTCTGTTTTCAGATGCATTAAATATCTGGAACCTACATCTTCTACTATTTTTAGAGGAAAAATAAGTTGATAGCAAATGGTAGAAGTGGCCTGAGTGAAATAATAGTAATATGTGGGGGAATTTGTAAAGGTATAAAAAGTATATTTTAGTTTAATTTTCTAGAGACAGGGTCTTGCTCTGTCACCCAGGCTGGAGTGCAGTGGTGCAATCATAGCTTACTGTAGCCTTGAACTCCGGGACTCAATTGAGCCTCTTTCCTCAGCCTCCTGAGTAGCTGGGACTATATCTGTGCACCTCAATGACTGGCCCTTCAAAAACAATATTATTTTTAGAAATGAGGTCTTGCTATGTTGCCTAGGCTTGTTTCAAACTCCTGGTGTGAAGCAATCCTCCCTCCTCAGTCTTCTGAAGTGTTGAAATTGTGGGAATGAGCCACCGAGCCTGGCCTGTATAACCATCTTAATATCACTTTTACAAACTCTAAAGAGCTTTGTTGTCATAAATAAGCACTCTACACACTTGAGTTCTGCAATGATGATTTTAAAATCCCTAGTTATTTCTGGAAGTTTTTTTTCAATGTGCAAAAATAACATTACATCTTTTATGATTTATGATAGATGTCATCTGGCACCCGAGTTTTCCTCTCTGATGAAGGAGGAAGAGGAGAGGGATGAGCATAAGTTTTCTAGAAAAATCTGAGTGGTAAAAAACACAAACTGTTTCTCTTCTGTCCTCACACGTTAATAATCAGCACAGAAAACTTCTGTGACCATATGTGTGGAGGTTTCTCCCCATTAACAAGAGTCCAATCCATTCTGTAGTGGACACAGCCGGGAGTGTCACAGCTCAGTTCTCAAGAGATGGCACCAGTATGGTGCTGTATGATTCCAACGTTCTTTTCTCCAGGGTTCTTCTGGTCTCTTCATTCTCTGAAAATTCTTCACACGTTGCCTATATCCATTCTCTGCCCTGCATTCTTGCCAATGCTGGTACTTCTGGATTTTCTTTTCCCTTTTAAAAAAATTTCTAATTTATTTATTTTGGGGAATTCATTGAGGGTACAAAGAATTAGGTTACATTGACTGCACTTGTTAGGTAAAGTCCCTCTTGTAATTGTGTCCTGCCCCCAAGAGGTGTGCCATAGGCTGTGACCACCAGCCCCCTTCTACCTCCCCTCTGGGCAGATCAGAGCCAGGGTGCAGCGTCTTGTCTTCAACAGTGTTGTGCTCTCTTGTTAGAACCACATTACATGTGGGGCTGGACTGCATGCTTCTTGGTGAAGCTTTCAACTTACCTATGCATTGTGCAAGGGAACTGAGTGGTCTTCAGATCTTCCCAAACCCATTTGGTTCATTTCATCTTGCAGTTATACCACACATCTCACCCAGTTTCTCATTCCCTGGTTTAATGGTAGTTAGAATTAAGGATGCTGGTTCCTAATTTTGTGCTTTTCTTCTTGCCATTATATCTTAGTCTCCTAGCATCAAAAAGGCCTTAAAATGATGATGATGGTGACAATGATATTGGTGGTGATGTGGATGATGACAGCTACTCACCTTAATATAGTTCTGACCATGTACTGGGTGCTGTTCTATCAATTAACTTATTCAGTCCTCACAATAATCCTGAGAGACAGGTGCTATTATTACTCTGTTTTTAAAGATTAGGAAAGTATGCAGAAAGAGCTGAATAATGTGTTTAAGTTTACACAGCTAGTAAGTAAGTAGTGGGGCTAAAATTTGAATCCAGGAAATCTGGCTCCAGAGTTAATATTTTCATTCTATGATTCTTTCTCAGTACTTCTCCTTCCTATCTGGCCACATCTCTTATTTCATCTCCTTCTTCTTCTTTTTGGGATTACTGTATCATTTTCATTCTCTTACAAAAAAGGCCTAGAGGCCAAATGGTTGTGCCAACAATTGAATGGGAGAAATGCAATTCTAAGGAAGTGGGAGAGAGGGAGAGAAAATACAAGGAAGTATATTTTGAGCTTAATGGCAAGCAAATTTCTTGGTCTCCAGGGATATCTTTTGGAAGCACTAATGTAGGGAATGTATATACAACATTCTAGGGGAGAGGAAGGAAGAAGGATTTGTTCACTAGTTTTCATATCCCCTGGGTCAAAGTTGGCTCAGTGGAGCTTTGACTGTAACATGAGTGCCAGGTATATCCTGGTGTCCTCCTCAACTTCAGCACATCAGGGAAGTCCTGGGGAGACATGGGATGGTTGGGGTGCATTGAGCTCTAGGTCTTTAGCTACAGTGGAGGAAGGAGACAAGTGGCTTCATGACCTGTGGAAGAGGTTAAGTCCTACTGAGGGCTTCCCAGGACAAAAAAGCAAAGCAAGTGCATGAATCTGGGAAGATACATAAACAGAAGCATCTACTATTTGCTTCTATCCCCTTCCCTGTAGTAATACTTCTCATTATAGAAAGGAAGCCAGAAGGAAACAAGATCACCAAAAATAAACTTACATGAGGAGCATTAAAACTGCAGGAAGACAGGTCAAAGACTCCATTCTTGACAAGGGAAAGCACCCGAAGAAAAAGAGAAAAATTAAAAAGTAAGCTGAGTGAGTTGGAACAAAGAAAAGTCATCTAGTTTACATTTAAGCTAGCCATTGCTAGCAGGCTTCCTGCCTTTTCTGAAATTCTAGCCTGTTGGGGATAGAGCTTATGAAAACCCCTGCTGGGTCTGTCTGAAGAAAAATGGCCATAGAAAAGAGTATGGCAAAGACTTAGGAAGATTCATTAAATGGGTCATTTCCTGCCTAGTAAACAGGTAAAGCAGATACCCAATGTGGAAATATTCATTTGCCTGGAGCAGAGATTAAGGGAGTAGTTCTAGCTCAAAGATATGGGCAGAAGAGCTTATATCCCTTATGGCAGAGGAAGATCCTCTGTGGTGGTGGTGGGAGGAAAATTCCTCCCTCCCACTGATTACTCAGGGGAGATTAACGCCAGTGGCATTTTACTCCACAGGAGACTAGTGGAGTTTAACACCACGGTAGAAATGTGTATGTGTGATCTTAAGTGGGAGGCTCTCCCAATACAAGCTTCAGATTTCAGATTTCTCAAGACTACTGAAACCCTTAAATAATAACAATAGGAGCTGATATCATCACTCAGAGAAACTGCTGGCATTTTTTTTCCTCCCTCATCTTACTGTCTGGGCAAATTGGCTTCAGTAAAAGCAGAGTGGGGCAAACACTCTGGGCCATTACCAGAATCCCACAAATGGGCAATGGACCCCTGAGCTCCCCCATTTAATTCTATTCTGTGTCTCATGTCTCTTTCTTTGCTGTTGTTTCTAACTCTATTTCTTTAGTCAGTTGCTGCCAATTCCATAGGTCTTAGCGGACTCTGCCCCTGGGGTGGGATTCTGATAAAAACTATTACACAAGGAAGATACAACACAGAGAAAAATTGCACAGGCCAAGACCCATGCCAAGACAATCCAGCCGGGTTTGTAGTCCTCACACGGACAGTAGTAATTCAGTGCCCTGTTCACCTCTTCCAAATGTTCAGGTGTCTCCACATCACACAATCCTGGCTCAGCTAGCTCCTGGCCAACCCTCAAGCTAATTCTTCTTTGCAAAGTCTTTATTTCCTGCCCTAGAATTTATCACTTCCTCAGATAGTTGGCAATGGAAAGGTTTATTCTATTTAGGGAAGCACATTTCTCTACTCCAGAGAGAGTTTGGCCTTGTTAACCAAGGAGATGGTCACATGATCATCTGACACCATCAGCTTTCTGAAGTCTGGCTTCTTTGGTCTTGAAAAGAATATGTGTAACTTAGTCCACATCTTTTTAAAGTGTAATTATGTTGTTTGTATTATAACACAGTACGTAGTAGCCAGTGGTTGAAGGTGGTTTATAGGTGAAGGCAGACAGTAGCAAGTATTCAGATGTTCTGTTCCTCTGGTTTTGTTTCTATGAAGATAAGAAAAGCCATAGCCCTCACTCAATAGCTGCCTGCCTGTGTATGCTCATGCCCACAGTTGTTCTTAAAAATCAATTATTTCTCACAAATGAGTAGATGGCATAAGAAGTCTCTTATACCTATTTTTCATGAGATTATTTTTAACTATCTTCAGTCTCACTATCATTTCAGTGCCTTTTATGTTTCTGGGATCTTTTTCCTTTTTTATATATATATATATATATTTTCTTATATATATATAAAATATATATATTTTTTCCATATACATAGTGTGTGTATATATATATATGATATAATCCTATCACTGGGACCTTTTTCCTTTTATGTACATACATTTTTTCATATATATATTTTCCATATATATATATACTTTCCTTTTAGATATATATATATATATGTGTGTGTGTGTGTCATTAAAAAAGAAAACTGCCCACCAATTAAGCCTGGCATAATATATTTTCCATATATATATTTTATATATATTTCCATATATAATAATATATATATTTCCATATATAATATATATATTTCCATATATATTTTTTCCATATATATATTTTTTCCTTTTATATATATATATAAATATTTATATATATCACTAAAAAAGAAAAATGTCCACCAATTAAACCATGGCATAACAATTCCTGCTACTTAGAATATTCATTTTGTATTTGTTGAGACAAGTCCCCTTAACCTTAAGTAGAGGCAGATATCTTTCATACATATATATATGTGTGTGTGTGTCTATAGTTACACTCATATATGTACTTGCTTATATAATGTTGTCCATACAGTTTGTATGCAATTTAAAAGACAACTATTTAAAATTGCACATGAACTTTATGGCCACCCTGTCTATGTACATACCTAGAAAAGAAAGCAGAAGCAGAGTAAATTGGTGAAGGTATACCTAAAACTCCATCTCTAAAGAGTCCAGCTATTCTAAATTGCTAATTAAGTCTAAGTCATCAAATGAGTGTTAATGGTGCAGCAGTTTGAGTAGCGCTCTGCTGTTGTCTCTGGAATTTTTGCCAAGCCACTGAACTCTCCCCTGCAAGTCTCAGGGAATGGAGGCTGCGGTAATTATGTCATTGGTGCCAACTGGCAGACTGTGACAAGATGCAGCTTGACTTTAGAGCTCCAAAGTGCCCCAAATCTAACAAGACTGTTGGTGTTTTTGTGTCTATCTTCACAGAACATGAACGTAATCCTTGATTGTGTGAAACTTTGTCTATTTTTCTCATATGTATAATACTCTATGATAGTACTTTCATTATCTTCAGATTACTATGTTTATAATCATCATTTAAAATTTTCCGGAAAAGATTGTAAAATGGAATTAAAAAATTTTTTTTAACCTAGTATACCTAAAGGTATTGATGTCTCTTCCTTATTCTTGGGCTTTGCATTTCTTCCTTCCCAGTAAGTTTTTTTTGTTGTTTATTTATTTTTGTGACAGAGTCTCACCTGTGTCATCATAGCTCACAGCAACGTCTAACTCTTAGGCTTGAGGAATCCTCTTGCTTCAGCCTCCCAAATAGCTGGGATTATAGGTGCCCATCACTATGCCTGGCTAGTTTTTCTGTTTTAGGTAGAAGTAGGGTTTTGCTCTTGCTCAGGTTGGTCTCAAGCTCCTAAGCTCAAGCAATCCACCCCTCTCAGCCTCCCAGGCTGCTAGGATTACAGCCACTGTGCCCAGCCTTCCCAGTAATTTTTAAGTAGCTTCTTACCACAGGCCCTTCACTGACATGATTGGTAGCATTTCAGTTATCTTTTATCCAAACTGTTTGAAAATTGATCCTTTTTTCAGCCCTTGTTTCTAAATCATCTCAGTCATAAATGTGGTATTTAAATTTTTTTTTCAGTCATTAAGATCTTAAATCTGTTAGCCAGAAGTAAAATACAATCAGCACAACTATTTGTCAATGGACAGCTGAAAGAACCATGGGAGAGGTTAGACATCTTGATTTTCAACTGTCTGTTTCAGCATTACATAGATTGTGCCAGGCAGTAAGTTCTGGTGTACTATGATGCTTTCCGTTATCTGAAAAGCCCTATCATTGCTATTTGCTAGCTTGAATATGACTGTGTTGTCTCACTCTAGTGACTAGGGTTTGAAATCTCAAGCCAATAAGGACATTTGTCAAAATAAAGGTTATTTGATGTTTCAAAGGTAATTAAACCATTCAGATTTTATTCATTAGAATAGCAAAACAACATAAACACATCCCTTCTAAATGTCTGATATAAAGCAGTTGGTGACATTCAATTAAGGATCACTGTGTCAATATGCTCCCTAAAATAGTTTCCTACAGCTATTTTGGGTCTATAGTTGTTCAATATTCAGGGTAAGGGACTCATTAACTTTAAGAGTTCAGGTGTGTGTTGTTGTTTTGTTTTTTTTTTTAAAGAAAATTTCTTGCTACAGCTTGAGTAAATGAACCAAACTGAAATGGTGGTATTCTGAAAAATTGTTGCTCAAAATGTTCATCATTCTAGTGGTCAGGGATTCTATTTTTTCACTCAGCAATTTCTAGAGTTTTGACTTCCCTCATACCCATGAACACTGTCCAATCCGGGATAAGAGAGTTGAAGAGAGAGATCAGAAATCATAGAGTCATACTTCCAGGGTCCCTGGCTTCCAGCTCAGTAAAGAATAGAAGCAGGCAGAAGATAACAATGGTAGAAGGGGCTTTGGGGAATCGTCATTCCCAAAATGATGACCACTGAAAACCAATGAGTAAAAAGCAAATAATCAATAAACAAAAACTATAAAAGCGATTGTGAGTGGAGTGATATGAGGAACTTTTTAAAATGTTAGTGTTACCCTCGTTTTCTCTTCTGTTCCCCTTCTTTTCATTCATGGCCTTGGGAAGGAGATGTGGCTTGGTGGCATGCAATAAAACCTAATAAAATCTCCACTTGGTCCTGGTCAGACCTTCCCCAATGCTTCAGGTCTTCTTATCAACTTAAAGGCAGAAAGAAAATGTTCTGATGGACAGCTTGTGCCTTCGAGGACTTCATTAAAACCTTAAACCAAAAAAAGGCACTGGACTTGTGGAGAAGGAAAGATAAAGGCAAAGTGCTGGGGACATCAGCAGGGTCATGGATAGAAGGGTACTGCTGCCAGGCTCTGGGGCAGAAACCCAGAGACTGGGTTTCCTTGAAGCAGATCTCAGAGGAAGATTCCTATGCAAGTACTTTATTAAGGGGTTGCTCCCAGGAGACACCAGTAAGGAAGTGAGCAAGGTGGAACTGGAAAGGTAGGACCCAGGGTGTGACTTCAGGCTGCATTTACAGAGTCCTGATCCTGCAGGAGAGTGCTGCAGAGTAGTTGTCTTGACCAGAGCCAGTGAGCTGTGGTCCTTTCTTCCTCCCACATCCATGTGCCTTCAGACAAAGGGCTTTTCCCTTCACAGAAGTAAGCCTAGGAGGACCAAGCAGTCCCGGTTGCCCCAGGTCAGCCTTCAGAAGGTCTACAAGTATTGCTTTCTGGTGGAAACAAAGGCACTGGGTTTGAACATGGAGGGTGAGATTTGCACAAAAATGGTAAAAACAAACAAACAAACAAACAAATGTGAATTGTTCTGCAAAGAGCACTAATGTTATCTGCTGCATCCAGGCAATAAGAAATAGAATAACAGTAGTGTTAGTGTATACTAATAAATGTAGGATCCATGTGCAAATAGCATTCAATTAGTTTCAAGGCTCCTCTTACTCCATTATCATTTCTGACCTTCATCACAATCCTAGAAGACACAGGGGGGTTATATTTTCTCAGATGTGTGAAGTTGAGGTACAACTTCACAGAACAGCTTACTCAAATGGTAAAAGCCTACATCCCTTACTCCAGACATAGTAGTCTTTCTCTTGTCTTAGTCACAATCTAGAAAGCATTTCTGCAATCTTCTGATCCAGATCCAGAGTTCAGGGACACTATAGAGTGGTGGCTGAGTTATGATTCCCATCAGGACTCTGGTTCCCCTCTGAGACCCTCTGAATCAGCATCTCTGCAGGGAGACAAGGGTGTCTATTTCCCTCCCCACCCCCCAGATCCTCAGAGGATGCTTATGTAGCTTGAGCGCAGTTATCTGGAACTGATTTGGGGGAAAATGGCACTGAGCACAGTTTGGGGTTTTAGATAAGATGGGTTTAAATCCTGCTTTTGCTGTTTTTCATCTACATGAATTTATGTAAGTCACTGAAATTCTCTTGGTCTCTCATTTGTCATCTTCAAAACCAGGTAATGTTAGTACTTACGTCAAAGGGCTGTACTGAAAATTCAACAAGATGACATTGGCAAAAGGGCTGAGCTCAGGACCCTGGATGGAGTAAGTTCCAAATAAGCATTATCTACTATGATTTTATTTTTATTAATTCTGACACTTTTCTTCTAGTTACTTAAACTCAGGTTATCCTTCCTTTAAAATGAAGTTTTCCCCTCTATGCTGGACTGAATGTCAACATAAATCTCTTTCTGGGAATTGAAAATGATTCAGCAAAGTGAACCTTTTGGTTAATGTTGTTTACTGGAGTGGGAGTTCAGCTGTGGCAATTCTCACACATAGCTGGCAGATGGTGGATGGCCTTGGGAGGCAATACCATTTGCTTAGAATACAGAGTTTGAAGTCTCTCTTCACCAGCCATTTCAAAAAATGAGTCTCACTTAGAATTTCACTGAAGTAAATGAGCCTGTAGTTAAAATCCTAGTGAAATAACCACTAGTTTAGTATTTATTTACAGCCCAGAACCCCATCAGGTACTATCCCAGGTGCACTTAATCTTAAAAGGAAATTCTACAGCTCCTTTAGAGTTCCTGTTTTGGGGGCATCTAGAAAGACACATTTGAAAACCAGCTTCTGTGAAGCTCCCAGCCCCATGACAGAAATAAAAAATGAGGAAAGAATTTTTCTCTCTAATTTGTAAAGCAAACAAGAGGCATAAAAAGAGCAGGAGGAAGCCAGTTGCTGGAAGGGCACTCACGCCAAAGAGTTTTCAATAGGTGGGAGAGAAATCACAGCATGAACGAAGCTGGGTAAGCAGACCTTTTATCTCATACATAAGTGGAAAGAAGCACCAAGTGGTTACCGAGGGGCAGTGATAAGAGGGCTGAGATGAAAAATAATGGTTCCTCTTTGTGAAGACAGAGCACAAGAGCAAGGTCCATTGAGAAGGCTCCTCTGTCAATCACTGATGGTCAATGGAATAATTCCAAAGCTGTGTGGCAGACTTAGGGACACTCCGTGAAGACACACTAAGGGAGATGCTTTCTTTGCTCAGCCAGCAAGGTGAATGGGCATGAGAGTGTGGGTCTCTGTGTTGCCACCAGCCCTCTTCCCAGTAGGCTAACCTGTGCAAAACAGCCTGCTGGAAACTCACTGTGAAACATAAGCAGTCAACACAGATGGGTGGAAGGAGGACACAGCAGACAAAAGGAGATTGCATCTTTTTTGTGCCTTTCCTGTGTGCTGGAAACTTTTCATACATTATGAAAGCAAATCCTATGAAGGCTGTTATAGCTGTTTTGCCATATTACAGAGAAGACATTAAATTTCCAAAGCTATGGCTAGTAAGGCAGAGCTCACCTTTCATCCCAAGAATTCTGTTTCCAGAGCCTATCAGCTGAACCCCTGGTTACACTGCCCTACAGCAAGGAAACTCCATCACTGCATGCACCTGAGATCCTCCAATGTGGGAGAACAGTGTATACATTCAAACACTTCTGTGGTGACTATTGCTTGGTTTCTTTGTGGTTACACCACAGGATAATGTGATGCAGGAATCTACCTTGTGTAGAAAACAAATGCAGTGAGCAGGCTGCATTTACACTGAAGCAGTGGAAGGTGTGGGAATAAGGCCCCGCTGCTCAGACCGCTCCATTTTTTGAGCACACATACCCTTGCCAAGTGCCTATTGTATGCCAAACATGGTCGTCACAGTGGGACGCAGGAAGCTGAATTAAAAGGTGGTTTCTTTTCCTGTGAATCAAGACATATAAGGGGTAAAGACAAACAAACAGCTGATTGTTATGCAAAGGAGTATGTAAATGTTGTAACAGTGGTTTAAACAAAGTCCTTAAGTATCACAAAAAAGATAACAAGAAGGAAGCAAGAAAGCTCCTAACTCAAATATCTGGATGCAGAGAGATTTCTAAATTTCAACCACTGACAGGGAAAATAAAATTTCAACTTTCACTTAATAAATTAAGGAGAATTTTAAGAACTTATTCTTTCAGGGAAACTAGAAAGCTAGAAAAATGGATAGAAGTTTAAGAGATTCACTAGTGTATCACATATGTATATATGTACATAATCATCATATATATACCATCCATATATATATATGTATATATATGTATATAGTGTATATTAAAGACTTAATGACTGCAGGAGGGGAATCAAGATGGCTGCCCAGAGACACCAACTGCTAGATCATCACATAAGGAAGGAAAAGTTTTAGGAAACAGATAAAACTACCAAACAATCATAGAATATGTGTAATTCTGAGGGAAAAGTGTCAAAACCTATAAGAGATTGGAAAAAGCTGCAGAGCAGACCAGGATGGAGCAAGGTATCTATGAAGGACACCCCTGAGACACTTTAGCCCAGCAAGAAGGGGTAGGCAGGGCATTTGATTCTCCCACCTGACATCTCTGAGAATGGGAGGGCTCCCAAGTCTGGAGAGATACTTTCTGCTCACAGGAGCCCAGAGGCTGCTGCCATCAGTGAGCTGGGACAGAGCACAGGCTTCCAGCCCTCCTGGAGCACTTCCCATTCCATAGACCTGAGCTGGAAAGGCAGGTAGCTAAGTTGCTTCTCCACTCACCACAAGCCTTTGTTCCCCCCCCACCCCCCAGGAGGCTTCAACTCCCCAGGCTTTGCCCTGCTCATTTCACATAGGTATTTCCCAACTCTAGCTCTGACTGCAGGATCCATTGAAGTCCAGTGGGTCCCAGCTGATTTCTATGACTCTGGAGCCTGGATATTCAGAACAGATGTGTTCCCAGCCAGACTGCTAGCACTCTCCTATACACACTTTTTCTGAACCTCTCCTTCTCCACCTCTGGCTTCTGAGGGAGATGAGACCATCGAGCCACACCTTTGAGGTTCCACAGAGTATGGGACTCAGGTCCTTCTTCTTTGGGTCCTACAGCAGACCAAGGTGTGTTCAGACTGTGACTCCTGCTCTCTGGCTTGCCCTAGTGCTGTGTCCCCAGCTGCCCCATTGGAGATGGGCATGCCTTGAAGCAGTGGGACATGGAACCTATTTGGGCATCCTGTGGGCAATTCAAGATGGGTGTACTTCTTCCTGGTATGGTCTGGGATTGATGTATTTCATCTGGGGAGGTGAGAGAGCCCATATGAATGCATGAACAGATCAGTGCGTAGAATGTAGTGTGGGTTCTGGCTGTGACTTGCTCACAGAGAACCCCTTTCCCATGGGTGAGCTGCACTCCTCAGCTCAGCCTGGGTTCCTGGGCAGGGAATCTCTGGCCCAAAACACAGTTGCATGGGGGCAGAATGCAGCTGGCCTGGACAGCCTGACAGTTGTTGCTGGGGAGAGACTGTGGAGCAGATGTTGGGGAGAAGGGCAAGGCCCATTAAAGCTTATAGTCTGTGAACATTGATGGATCTGACTCCATAAACAGACTCTGTGGATGGGACGGGGCCACTTTAGCTAAAGCAATTCTACAAAATAAGAACAAATCTGGAGGCATCACTTGACCAGCCTTCAAGTTACAAGTTCGTAGTGATCAAAACTGCATGGTATTGGGATAAAAATAGAGACTTAGATCTACAGAACAGAACAGAGAATCTAGTGGTGAAACCAGCCTCATTCTACCATCTGATTTCTGCCAAAGCAAACAAACAAATACATTGGGGGAAAAGAATCCCTATTTAATAAAAGATGCTGAGAGAACTGGTTAGCTTACATGTATAAGACTGAAACTGGAACCACATCTATCACCATGTGGTTCTAGTTTCAATTATGATGGATAAGAGGACACAAAGTGATAGAAACTCCAGAAGAAAGTGTGTGAAAAGCTCTTAATCTTATCAGTCTTGGGAAGGAATTTATGAAGAAGACCCCACTGGCAACTGTAGCAACAACAAAAATAAATAAATAGGACCTGATAAAAAGTTACTGCACAACCAAGGACACAATCAACAGAGATAATCTTCAGAATGGAGAGGATTTTTGCATGCTACAAATCTGACAAAGGGCTAATAACCAGAATCTACAAAAACTCAAGCAAAATTATAAGAAAAAGAGCAAATAACTTCATTTAAAAATGTGCAAGAGACACAAGTAGAAACTTTTCTCATGGGGACAGATGAATGGCCAAGAGATACATGAAAAAGTGCCATTATCTCTAATTATTAGAAAAATATAAATCAAGACAACTTTGAGTTATAACCTAATCCCTGTGAGAATGGCCCACATCACAAGGTCCTCAAAACAACAGATGCAGGGAGAAGGGAACACTCCTGCAGTGTTGTGGAAAGATAAGCTAGTACAGTCTCTATGAAAAAAGTACAGAGATTCTTCAAAGAACTAAAAGTAGACCTACCATTTAACCCTGTAGTCCTATTGCTGGGTATCTACCCAAAAGAAAGAGAGACATTGTACCATAAGGACATTTGCACTCAAATGTTTATAGTAGCATAATTCAAAATCACAAAGATCTAGAAACAACCCAAGTCCCTTTCAACACTTGAGTGGATTAATAAACTGTGGTATATGGACTGTGGAATACTATTCAGCCATAAAATGGTGGAGATTTTGTATCTTTTGTAACAAACTGGATGGATTTGGAGAACATTCTCCTAAGTGAAGTATCACAAGAATGGGGAAACAAGCATCATATGTACTCAGTCCTAAATTAAAACTAGTAGATTAACAACTATGTGCTCACATGTGAGAAAAACCCAGTTAAATTCATGTTGGGGGGAGGGAGAGAAAGGGATTGAATCAGTTCTCACCCAATGAATACATTACACAGGTATAGGGAGCATTTCTTGAGTGAAGAGCACAACTACAGCTTGGACTTTAGCCTCACAAAAAGCAAACTATGTAACTTAATAATGTGTACCCTCATTTCAATCTGAAATAAAAATTTAAAAAGAAGGAAAATCTAATATGCAGTAATGATCTTAGAATAACAAACTCACTAAGTATGGCAAAATTTAGTATTGTTAATGTATAATAACACTAGCAGTACAGCAAATTATAGCAAAATAATAGCAAACACTGTCAGTGCTTGTCTCATGTTCCTTTAGATCCTTTACCATTTTTTTTCATACTGGCCTCTGGTGTGCTTTTCCTTCTAAACATTAGTAGCTGCGTTTCTTCTTTGGAGACTGCTCTTAGCCAACTTGAGCATGCTTTGTCTGCACTTGGAAAATCGGAGCTGCTTGAGAATTTTTGTCTGAACCTGATCTCTCCCCCCAGAAACAGTCCTTCACCAAGAGTCAAGAGACAGCTCCCTGATCCTTGGATCAGGATAATTTAGAGATGTAACTTCTATGTAACCTCAAAGTTGTCCTCCACGGAACTGCAGTTGGTGCCACAAATCTTTCCAGTCCCCTTTCCTTCCTGCCCCACTCCTCATTCCCCTATTGGTTCTTTCTAGGAACACTTGCTACAGAATACATGTTGTACAAATCCTCATCTCAGGGTCTTCTTGGAAACCCAACTGAAGACATAAACCAAACTAAAATACTAAATCAGAAAAGAAAACAATGATCTAAGAACATAAACTGTGAACTCATTAAAAACAATACATCTTTTCAATGGATAACTTTTTTTGAACGTACTTGAGGAAAAGAGAGATTTTTTTCCCTTCATCTGCTCCCTCATCCTTCTGTGCTCAGTAACTTCTCCACAATGCTTCTTTCTGTCCCTCTCAACCCTGCTTTGAATGACCTTCTGCTTCACTGCTGCCACTTAAAACCCGGGGCCTATTTTTCTCCTTTGATTCAGGGCCTTCCCTACAATCTTATCCTCTGTAGGTGGGTGATAGTGGAAAGAGCACCTTTCCATTTATTTCCTTCTCCATGTACGCATCGTGGTATGCTGAATGTCCAGGAATTGGTAGAAAATTTTTCATGGTAAGGGAAAAAAAACTTTACAAAAAGACTAAATAGGACTGTTTCAAAAAATCTAAGGAAATCATTACTGTTGCATACTTCTTAGTTTAGAGGTACAACTGACTCCAAGAGAGGGTCTGCCCTTTAATCCTTACTGTGCGATCTGCACCACACTTAACAGAAGTCTATTCACTGCCCTAGGTCTTAGTCATCTCCTATAGTCATCTTTGGGTTCCATCTTTCTCTCCCTGTCATGGTAACTCCTGGGATGAAAATTGCCAATGTATAATTTATCAGACTAAGTTGTCATAATATTTTATTGTGTATGAAGGTGATGGGATGGGGTTAGGAGATTTAGCAGGACAAGTCAGATGGGATCTGGGGCTTTCTCCTTAAGTTTTCTGTTTTCCCCAGTTATAGTGCAGTGAGGAAGCCAATTGTGTGCACCTATTCTTAATTCTTCCTTCTATGATGTCTGGTTGTGGTTTGAAATCAGTCCTCATGGTGGTGTTTACACCATAGGAATTACTAAAAATTGGCATTTTTCTACTCCAGAGAGCCAAGTTTCAACCATTTAGCAACATGGCCCTGTCCCAGGCTATTGTCAGTGAACTGCACTTGTTCCATTTCTTAGCCCAAATTGTTCACTTGGGGCTGATCCTATCCCTGGTTCCAAGAGTAGCAGAGTACTACATCCTTCCTGGTTTTGGTGATTTGTACAAAAATGGGTGGGTATTTCAGGAAAAACCAATCAAATTCCTCTCTGAGATTTTTGTTGAAATAATTGGGAAAGAACCATCCTCTCCTTCTGAGATTTTGGATACTAATGTCCCTGAATATCTGGAACTGGTGAAGTTCATGTGGACCTTCTTTGCAAGAAGAATGTCTGCTCGAGAATGAAGCCACCCCAGAGGAAAATAAAGGCCAAGCAAAGAAAGAGAAAATGTTAGGGCTTGTGATCATCATTTCAGTAACTAGATAGAGCCCCTACATTTCAGTTACTTAAGCCAACAAATGACTATTATTGCTTCAGCTATTTTGAGTTCAGTTTCTGTCAGATGTAACCATGTAAATTTTGATTTATATAATTGTGACGAGTACACACACACACACACACACACATGCACATCTTGCAAAGGCAGACAATACTTTTCAGAAAATAAGAAAGAGATTTTTTTACAGGCAATGTGGAGCATTACAATATTATGCAGAGTGATGTTAATTATAATTTTCTTATCCTTCTGCTTCAAGACCATGCCCAGGGACTTACCAAACAACAGACCCAGAAACCTTTAGTTACTTATGTACATGAAGCAGGGCAGAAGTTTGCGAATTAAAATTCCTCCTCCTTTCCTCTCCTGCCTCTTTTAGGACAGATCAAAACATTAGGCAGTGCTCCTCTCCACACCCTCGACTCTGCAGACGAAAAACATTAAAAAATTTATATTCTCCCTGGCAGAGAAACTTTTTCAAAGGTGGAGGGGTGTTATGACATATGACATGAATGACTATTTTACATTGGGAAGAAAATGGTCAAATACATAGAGATTTCAACACTGACACACCAATTTACCTCAATTACATTAGCAAGTTTTGATAAAAGTCACTACCCAAAGGCAGATATGGTTTGATGAAACAAACACTCTTTCACAGGACTGGATGCAAAGTCAAATGATACAACCAATTGCCTATAAATGTATTTCCCATATATTTCCATTCTCTTTCTCTCATCACTTCCAATTCTGGCAACATATATTAAATAGATAACCGAAAAGTCAGAGTAAATTTACATAGTAATAGTCTTTATACCCTTGTTTATAATATGGAAAGATTGAGAAAAAATAAATGGTTAAACAAACTAGGACCTATCCATATATCATTTCAAAAAAAATGTTATTTTTAATAGTTCTAAATACTGATAAGGTGTTTAAGAAAAAGCCTTACACAAAACTGGTAAGTTGTATGATCTCATGTGAAAATGCATGTACATCTCACAACTCGTCTCCATACAAGCTGGGAACATTCCAACACCTTTATGTTTTTGCATCTTCACCCACTTCCCCACCTGGTGAATTCTTATTTTTTCCTTCAAAATCCAGCTCAAATATTATGCCTTCTGTGAAACATTTCTTGGAAAGATGGTGCCTACGGAGAGTAAATCATTCTGTCTTGAAGAACAGATCACATTCAACCTAAGAATTCACAGGTGCCACACCTCCATCAATACATTGCTCCTGGAAGCCTCCACCAATCATTGCTATTAGTTCCTGAGGTGAAAGCATTTGATGTTCTCTGTCTGTGCTGTCCTGAGGGACCCATATGAGACTGGCTAGCAAGGCCCAGTGAAGGCACCTAGCTCCCTGCAGCAGCAGGGGCCACCAGTGTGATGCTGTGAGCGGGACTGTTGTAGATACATATCATTAAAAAAAGATCTTTCTATCATAACTGTGAGATGTTGATACACATTACGAAATATGGACTTATGCCATTTTTTTGTGTGTGTCAACTATTGGGTGGATTCCATGAATAAAATCAGCCAAGCTTTAAAAATATATATTATTGTCTGTAGAAACCATAAGGGAACCATGGAAATAACTCTTCTGTTACTAACAGAAAATGTAGAGGGGCCCTACTGCCTTAGGCAATATGAAACCACAGCTTGGTGTGACAAGCGAAGAGAAGGTGAATCCTTATCCTATTCTTAGTTGTCTATTAAACAAATGAGCAATGCCATCCATACAGTCCCTGCACTTGCTTTCCACAAGTTGCCTTCTCCAACAAGGACCTTTTTCTGCCCAGGCTGCTTCATTTTCAGTTAGTGTGCTATCACTGTTATTACCATTACCACTGTTTTGTCAATAATTAGCTGCTAGTGGCGCCAAAACTGACGTTTATTATCATAACATTTTCCTAAAGGCTTGGTTGCTTGCAGATAAGCCTACTTCTGCCTTTTCTGCCTGTGTTTTCAGACAGATTACTTAACATCCCCAGGGTCACTTGGGACACTTTCAAAGGAATATCGGGGGCAGTAATGCAATCTGATCTTTAATAGGGAGTCTGTAACTTACAGTGTAAGGCTTATCTGAGCTATAACATGTGAAGTTTAATATCCATAGCACTTATGTACTAAATGCTTGATATATATAGTCGTCATTATTAGCTTGCTATGGTTATGTTATTACTGGGTTACTATAAGTGGGGTGTATTTCTCCTTACCCTGTAGTTAACGTAGGTATCCCCTAGTGGAAGTGGGAAGACAAAGAAATCTCTTTGGAGTGGGCCTTGTGTCAACAGAGCTTCTAGGGCTTAATCAGGAGAGGGTTTGAGTTGATGCCTGGTAATAAGCTTGGGCTTTCTCTCCACTACCACTTTGGGGAAAATAAACATTGTGTGGACAGCACATGAATATTTTCTGAGTGTTCTGACCTTAGATAATAAGTACATTTTCTTAATATCTCTCACAAGAGTATGGAAATGATGATAGTCTACAAATGTTGAAGTGATGAGTCATCAGATTAAATGACAAGATTCGGAAATGCCATGGAATAAACCAAAGAAATGTAGTCATGAGATATCTGGGTTTATAGTCCTCTAGGCTTTTATCTTTCTTTTCAATACCACATATTGAATAATTGCTGTGTCTTTCTCCTTCATTATTCTGGATGCTCTTGAGGGCAAAAATAGAATTCATAACTCACTCATTCAAAATTATACCTACTAAGTAATTATAAATACCATGTCTATTGATGTTAACAGAGTAGCTGGCACATAACTGGTTTTCAACAAATGTTTGAAAAATAAATGAAAAAATATACGTAGTTTTATGCCCCACGGAGAAGAGGATTACTATGACTATAGTGTGAGAGTCCAATTTTTAGAAAAGAAAAAGGCAGGCCAGTAACTTCTTCAAGAGTATGGGAATTTTATAAATATTTAAAGTTGTCACTTAATAAGTGAATAGCACTTCATTGAGCAAAGAGTGATGTCAGTAGACAAGGAAAGGGATAAAGGGAGAGAAAAATGGAATATAAATACGTGTTAAATTTAGGATAAAGGTGACCTCTGAACAAGTGGAAGGACTTGAGTTTTGGAAAGACCAGAATGACATTTATTTATATTTGTGGCATTTTATTTCTTAAGTTGGGTTGTGAGTCAATGGATACCTATCCTATTTTTCTCTGTGTTTTATTATCTCATTACAAAAACAGAAGTATTGATGCTTTGTCTTCCCTAAGAATTTTCATAGTTTTATAGAAATTTTATGAAATGATAAAATGAGTTGTACAATTTAGTCAAGACAACCTTAGTAAAGCCTCTTCCCCTTAGCTCTACCCATCAGTCCTTTGGTCATCTCTTCTCATGGCTTGGCTATTGTCTTCTAGCTGTCCTCGTCTCTAAGCCAGGCTTTCTCTAAGCTGTCCCCATCTCTGCCCAGAGAGGTTTTCCTAAAATGTAGACCATGTCATTTTTCTGCTGTAAACAGCTTGTGAGATAAAGTCTAAACTTGCTAACCTGGAATTCAAAGAACAGCATAATTTTGCTCTTTTAACCTCTTGTCTGCCTTTCATTGTAGAGCATTGTGTTGACATCATAAGGGCCCCTCTTCCCTGCTTCTTTAAGCCCACCTAATATGCTTTCATCAGTCTCTGCTCTAATTCTTTCCATTATACTTCTCAATATGAATCTAAAACCAAATAACTCCATTTTGCTTGTTTGGTTTGAGAATGTGCCTTACAATAAATGGAACTTATTGTGACCTTGGAGGCTCAGGTAAGTATAAGATTAATATTAAACATACATGTTATTAATTAACGAGTAAATAAGTATCCAGGTCTTGGGTATATACTGATATCCATAGTGCCAAGAACAGCCTTATTTCCTCTTACAATGGTAGGCTTTTAGTATAATACTTACTGAAAATGAAATGCAAGATTATAATGGTAAGTATATACAATTAAAAAATTAAACATTGTGGCAAAGCTGGGTATTTGATTTACTGTTTAGTTTTTCAACATTTCTTACATATAGATGTGTGTGACTAGTCAGTAGAATACCAGTATAAAAGATAAAGTGCTAGTCTACAAGCTCAGTTTTAATTGTAGTTTTAAATATTACTTTTTTTTTTTTTCCTGCAGTTTTTGGCTGTGATTGGGTTTGAACCCGTCATTTCTGGCATATAGGGCCAGCGCCCTACTCCTTTGAGCCACAGGCACCACCATATATTGTTTTTGATTAAGTACTTCAACTCTTGGAGTTTCAATTTCCTCTTCTATCTATTAGAAAGTGGTCACCTAGCTTTAACTTCAGGGTCTCATCTGCTTGGGCTTGCAAGCCTCTTGTCTCACATTCTTGAAACCAAGCAGGAAGTCCCTATCTATTACCTATTGCAGAACAGTTTACTATGAGGGTGATTTTGCTTCTAGTGTCCTATAAATTCTTTGTAGTTATATGTATGCAAGGAATAGTCTTAATTTGTTACAAAAGCTGTTGACATAACAACCATGAATTGATCAAGCAAGATCATGGTATAATCTATAAGCTAAATTAAACTCGTCTTTCACCATGCTTTTAGTAATACCTGCTGCTATAGATGATTGGGAGGTAGGTGGTAAATGTGCTAGGAGGAGTGACATTTTCCAGCCCTTTGATTTTGTTTTAGAGAACCCTTAGAGGACCCACTGGTTTCTTTTCACTCAACTCCAACCCTGAAATGCCATTTTTAGAATTTTATTTTTATTTTTAAGACTTCCATAAATACCACCTATATTAAAAAATTTATCTGGCAATAAAGATTTGATAAAAGCCTTTGATGCAAGAAGGGAAGTGGAATGAGAATATCAGCAAAATAGGGACTGGAAAGTTATGTGTTCATAAGCAATAGAAAAGGATATAAATACAAGGAGGTTGGAGCCAGTGAAATTTATACTTGTTTCTCAGTTCTGCCAAGACTCAAGACTTATGGTTATTTTTCCAATAAAATCCATGTTTCTAAATGAGAAGAAATGATAGATAGCATTTGGTGAGGAATACAATGAAAGATATTATATTAGGTTGTCATTCAGTGAATATTACCTTTCATTCCTTTCCAGTGCCCTACTGCCACAGGAGAATTAGACTTCCTCACCCATTGATGTTGGCCTTGGTTATGTGTTTTGCTTTGCTTTAAGTGGTCAGAAAAAATAAAGGGTCTAATATTTTACCTGATTTGCTGCTAATAAATTATTCTGCCACAGTGTCATGAATGCTGGAAGAGGACATGAAACCCCTGTGTCAGAGACAAAGAACTTTATTACTCACAGCAATAAGAGTAGCTAGAATAGCAATATTTTCTTGTTTTGGTTCCCCAAATTCCAGTTCCTGCAGGGTGATATGAAGAGAGCTTGCACTCCCACTGAGATTAGGGAACCTAAATATTTTATAATGGAAAGTAAACATGTCTACCCTTTTTCTGGAGGAAGACCTTATTTCTTTATTCCAAGGCTATTTGGCATATATTCTTGAACAGATAGTCTGGAACAAAGGTAATGTTTCTGCTTACAAGTTGTGCAGAAACATGAGTGATCTTGTAGCACAATCCTCTGCCAGGAGAAGAACATTGCCCAGATATCTTCTTCCGTGAGTGGCCAAGCCCAGTTAAGTTACATCCTGATGTAGAGCCAACAGTGCTGAATTTATCCCAAATCAACTGAACAATAGTCAGCATGATGGAAAGTAAGAATGGGAATCATCATTTATGGCAATAAGACACTGAATTTTAGGCAGCTTTTTATGCAACACTGTTGTAGCAAAAATTGAATGAAATAGAAACTGGCAATGAAAACAAAGTGCTGGCATATCAAAACTTCAAGTACTTGGATTTAGCTTTGGTACCACAAAGTGGGTAATGAGGAAACTGTTATAGAAGGTTGAAAAAGTGGTGTCATATATCACAAAATGACAAAGCATTAGATAAAACTGTTGCCTACAGTAACTTCGAAAGACAGGAAATATGTACCTAGTTAATTCATTTAGCATTTGGTGAGGAAGATTCAAAAGTATGTGCAGACAGTTTTTTTTTTTTTTTTTAACTAATCACAATTGTTAAAGTAGTACAAGAAAAAGATGATCTTAGAACTCAGGAAAACTGGTTGGTTTGTAAACAGGATATAGCAGGACTATAGCGAGCCCAGAAATACCAAGTTTAGAAAAAAATGGGTTCTTATCAAAACAAAGATGGAGTAATTGCAAAGCCTAAATCAATGGTGATTTTAGTGTTGTTTGATAAAAGATTTGAACAGATGAAAGTGTGGCTTAGCAGATTCTTTCATCTAGACTAAAGGGCTTTTAAAAATGTTAAGGACAAGGTCCCACAGAAGACCAATGTACCCAGTGTACCCCTGATTAAGTCTAGATGGAGACATACCTTGGGAAGAATTGTGGCTGTTGTTTTTGGCATTTATATATAAGTAGAATTAAATATGTACATAGAAAACACTAAGGCTTTGAGAGACCTTTGTTGGCAAAAGAGCCACCAGCCTAGACTAGAAAACACAGGCTATTAAAGATGGGAAAAAACCTCTTGCTCCTCAACTTTATATTATCAGGAATTGAATTTAAATCTGTTGAACCATAAAGAAGAACTTAATTTTAAATGCTTGGATACAGTCAAGGAGGATGATGGCAAAGAGTGCCAACCCAAGATTTTTGGAGAATAGCAAACTGGGAATCACTCCCTAGGAGCATACCCTGAGTCTTATCAAGAGCCATGACCATGATTCTGTTGTTTATGGGTTGCATATTAGTGGGAGACAAACCCAGTCACCTTGTCTCAACTCACATGGTTGTACACATATAGGTGCAAATTTAATATTCTCATGCAGAAAGATTCATCTCCCTCCTATGGAGAGGGAATAGGTATCATCCAATATTTCTCTTATTCCTCTTAAGTACACTACAAGATATATCTTATTTTGGTCTATCTTTGGAGCAAGAGTGGTTATCGAGGAATTATTTCCATTTCTCTACTCTTTGCATACCTGATGACATTTGTTCTGCAGGTCTTCAAAATTATTATTATAGTGACAATTTTTTGTTCTTCCCTTTCTAACGATAAAAATATTTATTGTGGATGTTCCACCCAAATTGCATAATTGTTATTTGGAAATGTGGATGACAAATGACTTGTGTTCTTAATGCATAAGTCACTGAATCAAAGGAGCTGCTTGTAGATCAGATGCAGATTATGATGTTCTGGATTTTGAGTCTGACACAGTGATTTGAAGAATGTATGGCTAGTCAGGGATTTTTTCTGGTTCCATATGAAATGAAGTACTATCTTTCTTTCTTTCCTTCTTTCTCCCTTCCTTCCTTCCTTCCTTCCTTCCTTCCTTCCTTTCTTTCTTTCTTTCTTTCTTGCAGTTTTTGGCTGGGGCTAGGTTTGAACCCGTCACCTCTGGCATATGGAGCTGGCGCCCTACTACTTTGAGGCACAAGTGCTGCCCTGAAGTACTCCTTTTCAAGTTCTTCAAAGTTTGAGATTGGTGTTTTGATGGGGATCACGTTAAATCTGTACATTGCTTTGGGTAGTATAGACATTTTAATGATGTTTATTCTTCCTAGCCACAAGCCTGGTATGTTCTTCCATTTGTTAATGTCTTCTGCCATTTCTTTTTTCAGGGTTTCACAATTCCCTTTATATAGATCTTTCATGTCATTTGTTAGATATATTCCCAGGTATTTCATCTTCTTTGGAGCTACTGTAAAAGTATAGAGTCTTTAATTTTATTCTCAGCTTGACTTTTGGCATATATGAAGGCTACTGATTTGTGGGCATTGATTTTGTATCTGGGGATGCTGCTATAGTTCTTGATGACTTATAAGAGCTTTGTAGTTGAGTCCCTGGGTTTTCCAGGTAAAAGATCATGTCATCTGCAAAGAGGGAAGAGTTTGACCTCCCCTAGTCCCATTTGAATACCCTTGATTTCCTTCTCTTGCCTGATTACAAAGAAGGATTTATAGCATTATATTGAATAGCAGTGGCAATAGTGGGCATCCTTGTCTAGTTCCAGTTCTGAGTGGAAATGCTTTCAGTTTTACTGCATTCAGTATGATATTGGGCTGTGGGTTTGTTGCCTAAATCAGTTTAAGAAATGTCCCAACAAAGTCCATTTTCTTAAGTGTTCTTATTAAAAAAGGATCCTAGATATTGTCAAAAGCCCTTTCTTTTCAGAGAATCATGTGGTCTTTGTTTTTGATTTTATTTATATGGTGAACTACATGTATGGATTTACATATGTTGAACCAATCTTGCATCTCTGTGATAAATCCTACCTGATCATGATGTATAACTTTTTTGATGTGTGGCTATATTCTGTTTTCTAAGATCTTGAATATTTTTACAACAATATTCATTAATGATTTTGGTGGAGGCATAACATTACAGAACTTGAGGTTATACTACAAGTGTATAGTGACCAAAACAGCATGATACTGAAACAAAAATAGAGATAAAAATGTATGGAGTAGAATAGAGAATGTAGAGATGATCCCAGCCACATATCTCCATTTGATCTTTGATCAACCAAACAAAAGCATGCACTGGAGAAAAGAATTCCCATATAATAAATGGATGCTGGGAGAACTGGTTAACTACATGTAGAAGACCGTACACCTCTCACCATTGACAAAAATTGACTCTCGCTGGTAAAGGATTTAAATTTAAGACATGAAACAATAAAAATTCTAGAAGAGAGTGTAGGGAAAACACTTGATAATATTGACCTGGGAAAAGATTTTTGAAGAAGACTCCCCCACCCCCTGGCAATTGCAGTAACACCAAAAATAAACAAATGGGACCTAATTAAGCTAAAAAGCTTCTGCACAGCTAAGAGTACCACAACTAAAGCCAACAGACAGCCTTCAGAATGGAAGATTTTTGCACGTTATGAATCAGACAAAGGCCTGACATCTAGAATCTACAGAGAAGTCAAATTAATCAACAAGAAAAGAGTAAGCAAGTACATTTACAAGCGTGCAAGAGACATGAACAGAAACTTTGCTGAAGATAACAGACAAATGGCAAAAAAAAAAAAAAAAAAAAAAACCATGAAAAAATGCTCATCATACCTGATCATCAGAGAAATGCAAATCAAAACCACTCTGCAATATCATCTAACC
>NW_003852508.1:815092-829266 GCF_000181295.1 Otolemur garnettii | reverse complement strand
ATACCATGGAGTATTCAGCCATAAGAAAACAATGCAAGGGCCCATCAAACCATGGCATATGTATACCATGAAGTATTCAGCCATAAGAAAAGATGGAGACTTTACACCTTTTATGTTTATATGGTTGGAGATGAAACACATTGTTGTTAGTAAAATATCTCAAAAATAGAAAGGCAAGTATCCAATGTACTCAATACTAATATGAAACCAATATATAGACAACTATATGCCCACATGAATGATGAAATGCAAATATTGTCTAGCAAGGGGGAGGGGAAAGGGAGAGGAGGAGTGGGAAGAGAAGGGAGGGTGATTGGTGGGAGGAAGGAGGGCAGTTGGAAGGATCTCACCTAATGTGCACAATGTGAGCGTATTCAGTACAACCCCTGGGTGAAGGGTTCGACTACAACTTGAACCTTACCTTATAATTGAAAACAATGTGACCTAAATATTTGTACCCTCATATTCATTTGAAATAGAAAAATAAATAAAGGATGCAATAGGGGGTGAGTATATTTCCTATATGGGAAGATGGAGAATATTTGAGAACAATAGAGTGAATTGCAGTAACCTTTTTATTTTTAAGTAAATATTCAATCACTCTGACTCCATGGGAAGAATATACATCATTTTCTCACAAAGGGCTGTACTCTGTCACTTACCTTGACCAATGATATACTAACAAATGTGATATAAGCAGAGGCTTGAAATGCAGTGGCACTGTTGGGATTACCCTTCTTATACTTTGGCCATTAGACGGGAAGACCTGCTGGAGTAGCTGCTGGCACTCTAGACTGGGCTCCAGTGTGAGATGCCTGAGGCAGAGCTGCCTGGACCCTCAGACTTATAGCCTAAAGTATAGCAGCCTTAGCCAACTTGCAGATGAATGAGAAACTAATGCAGTAAATACTTTTTATTATGCAAATGTGATTTTGTGATTGATTGCTTTGCAGCAAAAGCTGACTTAGAAGACTTATGACACAGAAAATGCTTGTCTCAAGAAGAGAATAATGGCAATATTACGGGTTTTGGGTGATAGAAGAGGGCAGGAGCTGAATCTCAGGCTAATTTAGAGTTTCAGATAGATGATGAGCAATGAGTGTGTGAAGAGGCCTGTGGCCTTCTGAAACTAACAGCTTCTCTATTTTTTAAGTTTAATAATTTTGGTCAACTTCTAGTCCATGAATCTTTCCTTGGGAGTTATTAAAATTAAAGGCCAAGTGTTTGTTTGTTTACAGTATCTCAAGTGTTGGCATCTATTACCCCTGGGAATAGTGAACGAGAGTGGAATTTGGGCTCACTTGGAGTGCACTGACTTAGCAGTTGATCACATTTTGCAGAATTCTATTTGCAAGCTTAGAAAATTACCACACACAGTTCACCATATGGCATAACTGACTTTGCTAAGGGAACTATTGTATTTGAAAAATCAGAAACACTCACAAAATCATCAAATCTCTCTTTTTTCTCCCTACTGTCACGGTTTCCATGACTACATTTCACAGTCCCATGTTACATTTTAAATGTAAACGATTTCTATAGAAAAACACTATAAAGAATTTTCAGAAGGAAGATGGTAAAAGATATGTTTATCAGGCAAATGATAAGTGCTGATTTCTACAACTGTGCCCAGGATTGGGTGCAACACAAATGAGAAATATTTTTAAAGTATGATTTCTTGAGATTTTAAGATTTGTCCTGTGAAAGGCTCTACATATTGGAGATATAAAACTTTAAATAGCAGATAAGGGTTGGTGAGAGCAAACTTATATGTAGTAAATTAGATCCTTATATATCCTTCTAATAGCACTTAAATATTTTACTTCCTTCCCTGTGATATAATTCTCTTTCATGTATTGTTTTAAGGTGTATTCTGAGCATTATCTCTCTCTCTCTCTCTCTCTCTCTATATATATATATATATATATAATTTTTTTTTTTTTGAGATAGAGTCTCACTATGTCACCCTTGGTAGAGTGTCACAACTCACAGCAACTTCAAACTCTTGGGCTTAAGTGATTCTCTTGCCTCAGCCTTAAATGATTCTCTTGCCTATTCCTAGCTGGGAATAGAGGCTCCCACCACAATGCCTGGTTATTTTTTGGTTGTAGTTGTCATTGTTGTTTGGCAGGCCAGGGCTGGATTTGAACCTGCCAGCTCTGGTGTATGTGGCTGGCGCCCTAGTCACTGAGCTACAGGCATTAAGCCTGAGCATTATATTTTTGGGTGGGAGAAATGGGAGCTACATGGATTTTCCCCTTATGAATTTCTTAGGATAAAAAAAGAAAATAAAAAAGTTTTTTTCTATTAGGAAAAGGTATATTGAATTTAATTCTATGCCTACTGCTTAAAAGCATTCTTTAGAGCTGTCCTTTCCCAGTGTACCTTTCATGTTATTGAAGGCCATATGTTGTTTTCAGTTGCAAGAATATTGTCTAGTCCACAAAGTTATTATTGTCTTTAAAATGAATACTACTGAAATTCTGGCAGGCTGCATCCAGAGACAGGCATATTTACTGGTATGTTTTATGAGCTCTGGTGCAAGGGCCTTATAAAGTTGTTACTAGAAAAGAAAATTCCAATTGTGCCTCATCTTACAAATATACAATCTTACATAGAAACAACCCACTTTCTCTTTGTTGTAGAATAACATTATTCTGGCTGGGGAGGACTAGCACTTGCCAGGTAGGTTTGATATAAATAGCCATTACTTTTTTCTTCATCTGTATATTTTGGTATTTAACACCTTTTCTGCTAGTAATTAGCATGACTAAAATTGGCCCAACTTTAGCAGTACAATCTCCATTTTGTGCAAAAGGAGTTTTTCCAGGTTTTCAGTGGTCTTTTAAGTTGGACAATCATCATTCATCAGATCCAAGGGTGTATGACCTGAAAATGCAAAGGTCACATGAGAAGCTAATTTGGTTATTGTAAAGTCCTAGATGTTTGTCTTCTATTTCCCACTTGGGTGGGAAGGAAGGTGGGTAATGTTAAAAGAGCCTTATTACATTTCCAGTTTATTTTCTGCTCAACTACTGATGGCTGAAGTTTCCAGTGAAGGTGAGGGTCATGACCTGAGATAGTAGGGCCTATATTTTTGCAGAAATTGCTGCATTTATCACACTGTAGCTTCTACTTGTTTCTCCCCTGCATATTCATAGGCAAGCTGGTTGATGTATATGTAAGAACAGAAATTAGAAAATGCTGAGAGTAGTAGGAATTGTGTGTGTGTGGTGGGGCTGGCTGCTTTTATGTGTGTGTTCCTAACTATTGGAGGATTTTGCAAATAATGTGTTTCCTTTTGTGGTTATTTGTAAAAAACTATACATATGTATAATATATAAATGACAATGTATTAATAATATATATTACATGAAATCCCAAAGAAATTCACCTTCCTAAACCTGAACAAAACTTTTACTTAGACAAAGGAATAAAAAGAATATATGTCAAAGTGAGGGATGAAAAGAAATGGCAGAGTAAAAACCTTAAAACTTCCATTCTTCCATAAACACAATGAAAACACTGGCAAAAATGTCGCAATTAACTTTTCCAGAAATCTGAAAATCAAAAAATGTTTGCAGAAATCTACAGAATTTGGGGGTTTTAGTCAAGAAAAATAGCCAGATCTCTATAGGAACAGGGAAATATGTGACATTTTCACTCGCTCTGTCCCCATCCCCTGGCCAGCTCTGCAGAATCTTTGAAAAAGAACAGCTTGTGGTCATAGCTCACTTAGAGCACATAGTCTTTTCTCCATGGTCATTTGTCAAAACAATGAGAGGCAATTGTTTAACGTTGTGTCTACCCCAGGTGGTAGGTAACAGTTGGGGACAAATAAACTAACCATAAAACTTATGAGAAAAAGCCAAGGAATGAGCTGTCCAGAGGAGCTTTGAAAATTGGTGACATATTTCTAGAAGTTTAAAAGTCAGTGCACATGTGTAAGAGTGTGCACATGTTCACAACTATGGCTGTACTCAGAAAAGACTAAAGAAAGCACCCATTCTCACTTCTGGGTAACTTCTAGGCTCTGTACCAGCAAGAAGCAAAGGCTAAAGCAGCATTATAAACAGCCTTCCTCAGTGTTGAGAGCATGTTCCAACACACACTTAGAGAATCTTGACAAAGACGCACCTGGTTCCTTGGAAAAGACTTATTATTCTAGGAGTTGCAGCAAATCTCTGTTCAGTGATTAGCTGACCACTAAACTAAATGAGCAGAGACTTTACTAGGCACAATGAGAAAAAAATTTAGACTGTATAGAATCAGTCTAAAACAACAATCGACAAAAGAGAACAAATAGCAACAAAAATAAAACTTACTGGGAATGGCTTCTAGCACTTCCATTTTTTAAAAGATGTTTTCAACAAAAACATGAGATATGTGAAGAAACAAGAAGAAATGATCTATATAATGCAAAAAGCAATCAATAGAAACTTCTCTTGAGGAAGCCCAGATGTTGAATTCTTTGCAAAGACTTTAAATTAATCACTTTAAATATTTTTGAAGAACTAAAGGAAGCTATATCTAAAGAGCTAAAAGAAAGTAAGAATGATGTCTTAACAAATAGAGAATGTCACTAGGTAGAAATTATAAAACTAAAAATTCTGCTGAAATGAAAGGTTCTGTAGAGGTGCTTCACAGTCAATGTGAACAGAATAAGAATTAGAGAAATTTAAGACATATTTCTTGAAATTTTCCAGTCTGAAGAACAGAAGGAAAAAAGAATGAGGAAAATGAACAGAGCCTGAAAGACTTGTGGAATAACCACCAAGTATACCAACATATGTATAATGAGAATTCCAGAAGGAGTGGAGGGATAGGAAGGGATAGAAAGAATTTTTAAAGAAATAATGGCTAAAAATGTTCAAATTTGATAAATACATTAACCACATGAAACTGTGTCTCTGAGTTTGACACATCTGGTTAGTAAACTTCAAGTGGAATAAATTCAGAGACATTTACATCATAATCAAACTGCTGAAACCAATGACAAAGAAAAAGTCATGACAGCAACAAGAGAGAAATGATTCATGAAGGAAAATAGATCTTTAATATAATTAACAGCTAATTTCTCATCACAAATCATGAAAGCCAGAAGGCAGTGAGATGACATATTCAAAGTTCTGCCAACCATAGTTTTTATGTCTAGCAAAATTATACTTCTAAAATGGTGGTAAAATGAAGACATCTCAGGTAAACAAAAACTGAGAGAATCCATTACGAGCAAACCTGTCCTATAAGAAATACAAAAGGAAGTTCTTCATGTTAAAAGGACAGAATTGAAGATAATGAATCAAGTCGGTATTAAGAAATAAAGAGGGAATTCTGGGAAGATGGCTGACTGGTAGCAACCCTTATCAGAGGCTCCTGAGCAAAGGAAGAAAAATTGGATGGAATCAGACTCTATGAAGCCAAAGATGGGGAGCTGAGCCAAGAAAGAAGTTGGGCAAGCTGTAACTCCAAGGAAGAGCATTCAAGAAAACAAATTATAGGTACAAAGCCTATTTACTAGAAGATGGAGACCCCTTCCCCAAGCAGAAGGCCTGCAGCAAGCTATCTTCCAATGAGCAGGGAACAAAAGACCTCTCATTTTACCTTGCTGGAGAGTGCCACTAAACTCCAGATCTCTTTCTCCAGGGAGGTCCCACTTATGAACCTAGATACCACCCTGCCAGGCATAAAATTGAACAGATATTTCCCCCCACAAGTCCAAACTCCCAGTCCACTTGTTCCCCCTCGTATGGCAGTCTGAAGTTCTGCCCCCTGCAGAGCACAGAGTGTTTGGTTTTGTTCTTAGAGACCTGGGCATAGTGTGGACCACCAATCATCAGGATGAAATCTATGACCAATAGGAAAGAAAGAGAGTGTGGGAAGAAAGGGACACTCAGTGGGAAGAGGAGGAGTCTTCTGGTTATGACTATGCCTGGCTAGTGGTAGTGTTGACCCTTGGTTTGGGCTGTGTGGGACAGGGTGCAGAATCCCCAGCTCTGACAGCACCCCCAGCAGGAGAGTGATTGCATCATGTGGACTGAGTTTGGCTGACAGGGCTGCTCCCTGCTGGGCCTGGAGCAGAGGCTTAATAAGCATGGACTGCAACCTGAGATCAAGGGCATGATCTCCTGACCTGTTTCCAACAGAAATCTCAAGCAGTGTCTCACTGGGTGTGAACCAAGCCCTGAGGTCTAGGGCATGCTCCACTGCCTCCAATGGGGCTGGTGATCAGAGGCTTACCAGGCGAGGACTGAGACCTGTGGGCAGAGTGTGGTGCTCTGATGCTAACAGAGCCTGTGAAAAAAGGCTTGCCAGGCAGTGGACTCAGACTGGCAGGTGGGGCATGGTCCCCTGCCTCCAACTGGTCTGGCAAGCAGAGGCTAGCTGTGCGTGGACTGAGACCAGAGAGCAGGCCTGGTCCCCTGACTCCAATAGAGCCTGCAAACAAGGCTTGCCAGGCAGTGTACTGAGACTGGCAAGAGGGGGCGTGGTCCCCTGACTCCAACTGGTTTGGCAGGCCCTACTCCAGATCCTACTCCAGATGATAGATGTGTGTGGACTGAGACCAGTAGGGGGGTGGGGCCTTACCCCTGGCTCCAGCTGGGCCTGTGAGCAGAGAAGCAGACAATCGTATGGACTGAGTCTGGCAGGTGGGAGTGTGGATCCCTGGCTCCAATCATGCTTTGAATCCCTTTGCCTTGAATTGTTCTTGAATCTCTCTCTGTTGGGTAGGGTTTGCACTTCCTGAGACAATTTGGTTGGAACCCATGTCTGGGGCAGTCTACTCTGGGACATTTTGAGGTTGACCTTTGAAGTTCTGTAGTATAAAAGAACTGAAGGGTGGGGGCTGAGCACTGCAGCTGTTTGTATCTCTTCACAGTTGAGATTTAAATCTAATAGGGTGGTTTCTCAGGATAGAATAGAGGTTGGCTGATGTTAAAACAGAGCTAGCCTACTCTATCTCACCAAGTATGTTCTCAGAGTCTCCAGCCAAAACTCTGAAAAGGGCCTTTGTAAGATTGTAGGAGATAAGGCACAATTACAAAGCCTAGAGCTTTGGTAAGGGGCTATCTCTACTACCTGGGAACCACCATTCAATCATCCTACCAGGTCTAATAACCAAATAGAAAATAAACATGGTGTGGACCCAACAGAAGAATGCTGGCAACATGAATAAGCAGAGTAGATCAACCCCCCTCCCTAAGAAATGACAAAGGAGATACAACTGAAGATGACATGCATAGACAAATGGCAGCAATGTCAGAAACTGAATTCAGAATATGGATTGCAAATAAGATAAATAGAATGGAAGAAAAGATGGAAATTGAATTCCAAAGAGTTGTTCTAAAGTTGTCTCAAGAAATTAATGAATTCAAAGCCCAAGTCACCAAAGATATGGACATAGTGAGAAAAGAGATAGCAGAGCTCAAGGAAATGAAAAAGTTAGTTGAGGAGCTCCATAATACAGTAGAATCCCACACTAATAGAGTTGACCAGGCAGAAGAAAGGATCTCTGAAACTGAGGACAAAGCTTTCGAACATTCCCAAACACTCAACAAGGTAGACAAATGGAGAGCAAAAACTGATCATTCCCTGAGAGAGTTGTGGGTTCACTCTAAAAGACCAAGCATTCATCTTATAGGAATTCACGAAGGAGAAGAAGATGGTCCTAAAGGTACATGTGCTCTACTCCAAGAGATTTTGGAGGAGAATTTCTCAAACATTGTGAGAGATTCAGAACTTCAGAGAGCAGACAGTTTCAGAACCCCAGCAAGACTCAATAAAGCATCTTCTAGACACATTGTGATTAACTTTGCCAAAGTTAAGTTGGAGAAAATTCTGCAAGCAGTCAGATGTAAGAAAAGCATCACCTACAAAGGAAGAAATATCAGAATAACTGCAGATCTCTCAGCTGAAACGTTTCAAGCCAGAAGAAAATGGTCATCAACCTTCAATCTCTTAAAACAAAACAACATCCAGCCCAGGATCCTCTATCCAGCTAAACTGAGTTTCATTTGCAATGGAGAAATCAAATACTTTAATGACATAGACATGTTGAAGAATTTTGTCATAACTAAACCAGCTATCCTGAATATTCTCAGACTCATCCTCCATAAAGACCAGTGCAATGCTCTACCTCCAAAGTAAACTCACCCAGAATTTTTTTTTTAACAAAACCCAACTTCCACAGTGGTGAAAGGATTAAAAATGTCCATGGGACATCTGAAAATCATGACACCCAAAACACAACCAGGCTTATACATTGTCTCAATTAATGTGAATGGTTTAAACTGTCCTCTAAAGAGGCACAGGCTGGCTGACTGGATACATAAACTCAGACCAGATATCTGTTGTATACAAGAATCTCACCTTACCTTAAAGAATAAAAAATAGATTCAAGGTGAAGGAATGGATTTGTATAACACAGGCAAATGGAAACCAGAAAAAAGCAGGGGTTGTGATTTTAGGAGCAGATACAATTGGATTTAAACCAACAAAGATAAAGAAAGATAAGGAAGGTCACTATATATTTATCAAGAGAAACACCCAACACAAGAGATTTCAATAATTAACATTTATGCACCCTACCAGAATGCTCCTCAATTCATAAAGCAGACTCTAATGGATATCAAAAACTTGATATCTTCCTGCACTATAATAGTTGGAGATTTTAATACCCCTTTGACAGTTTTGGATAGATCCTCCAAGAAAAAACTAAACAAAGAAATATTAGATGTAAACCTGACCCTAGAACAAATGGACTTTACAGACCTCTACAGAACATTTCACCCTAATAAAACTGAATATAAATTCTTCTCATCAACCCACAGGTCATCCTTCAAAATAGACCATATCCGAGGAGACAAGTTTAATCTCAGCAAAATTTAAAAGTATAGAAATTATTCCTTGTATTTTCTCAGAAACCATGGAATAAAAGTTGAACTCAACAGCAATGGGAATCTCCATACTCAAACAAAGTCATGGAAGCTAAATAATCTTAGGCTGACTAATAGCTGGATTAAAGATTAGATTACAAAGGAAATCACCAAATTTTTGGAACTAAATGAAAACAAAGACACAAATTATCCAAACCTGTGGGATACTGCAAAGACAGTCCTAAGAGGGAAATTTATAACATTAGAAGCCTTCATCAAGGAAACAGAAAGAGAGGAAGCCAACAACTTAATGGATCATCTCACACAACTGGAAAAGGGAGAAAATTCCAACCCAAACCCAGCAGAAGAAAAGAAATAACTAGAATTAGGGCAGAACTAAATGAAATTGAAAAAAAAAGGATCATTCAGAAGATTAACAAAACAAAAAGTTGGTTTTTGAAATAATTAACAAAATTGATAAACCTTTGGCCATCCTAACCAAAAATAGAAAAGTAAAGTGTCTAATATCATCTATCAGAAATGATAAGGGAGAAATAACAACAGACACTTAGGAAATTCAAAAAATACTCAATGATTACTACAAAAATCTTTATTTCCAGAAATATGAAAATCTGAAGGAAATGGACCAATACTTGGAAGCATGCCACATTTCTAGACTCAACCTGAAAGAATTAGAAATCTTAAACTAAAAAAAAAAAAAAAAATCTTAAATTGACTTGTGTCAACCACTGAAATAGTATCATCAATATGAAATGTCCCTAAAAAAAAAAAAAAAAGTCCAGGAGCAGATGACTTCACATTTGAATTTTATCAAACATTTCAAGAGGAACTACTACCTATACTGTACAACACTTTCCAAAGCATAGAAAAAGAAGGAATACTTCCCAACACATTCTATGAAGCAAATATCACCCCGATTCCCAAACCAGGAAAGGATCCAACAAAGACAGAAAATTATAGACCAATATCATTAATGAATATTAATGCAGAAATATTCAATAAGATCTTAGATTTTGAGGCAAGATGGTGGACTGCAGGCAGATTTCCACAGAGACTTCCATCCAGAAGGAGAGTTAAAGGACAGAAGTTTAGCAAGTAAGCTGATGGTTTGGAGCTGAGCCAAGAGAGAAGGTTGAAGAATGCATACCATCTCTGCTAAGGTAAGCTGTGACCCCAAAAATTCAAACAAAAGGTACAAAATCCACCATCAAGCAGATGGGAGTCCCCTCCCCCATGAGAAGGGCTCACAGTTTACTCCATACAAACAAGTGAGCAGAATTCAAACATCCTTTTACTCTATCCCGTGGGAGAGACCCTCTAAAAACTGGACTTCCTACTCCTACTAGGGTGCCACGGCATTCTTCTGCCAGGGATAAAACTGAAAACCTGTATATATTTACTACCTGCAACTCTGAACTTCCAGGACTCCCCCCACTCTCACTCTGAGGTCTGGAGGCCTGTCCTCCATGAAGTACAGATTCTTGGGCATTTTCTTGAGAGGAGTGGAGGGGGCAGGGACTCTTGCTGGTCTGTGCTGATTCTGTGGTGCGGGAGTGAGGAAAGGATGGTCAGCTGAGAGGGAACCTTACAAGAGCTGTGGTATCCTGAGTTGCAGAGTGGCAGCCAGCTGCAGCATCGGGAACAATAAGGCTTAACCCCCTGAGGACATTCCGGACAGACATGCTCTGTCTCTCTGGGCAACAAGAGTAAGCCAGACATTTTCTCTGGTGGAGCAGTTTTGGGATGTCCTGTGAGTAAAGAGAAGTCCTAAGGGTGGTACTGGCCTGGAAGGGGCTGAGCCAGAGGACTGCTCCACTGATCCCAAGACACTTTCAGCCCTCAGGGGATCACAGATGAGACAAAAGTGGGTGGGCCGGCAGAGGCTAGAACTGACACCTGAACATAAACTCTAATTGCTTGCTGCCTAGGGCTGACTTGTGGTTTCTGTCAGCTCAAGCAGCGACTGAACTGCAGGGGAATTTGGCTGGGACAGAAACAAATTCTGTGAAGTTGTTCTGTCCCATTCTGTCAGTAACATCAATCAGGCGTGGGGCTGGAACTGAGTGAAATGGCCCAGGCTCCATTGAGCACCCGAGATTGTCAGGCCTCACTTTCCCTTGCCAAATAGTGGTAGAGAGAGGAGGTCAGGCTGAGGACCTAGATCTCCTGGTGACTCAGACAGTCCTGAACACTGGGAAAATTTACTCATTGGAGGGAACTGGGTCACAGTCCTGAGTGGTTGCTGGTGACTGGGTGTGACAGAGATGCAGGTTGGGGAAGGAGGCATCAACCTCCTCAGACTGATTCACTTGCTGGGGGGGTCCTCCTGCCCTCACAGAGCACTGGAGTGAGCCATATTTGAGCTGCCAACAGACCCCTCTTATCTAGTTGCCAGAGACTTTTTGAGCTCTTCCACCTGAGTGGGTGCTGACTGGGATAACTGAGTTGGACCTCTCAAACCAGGCCAACCACCCCAGGACTATCCAAAGTGGTACCCTGGGTGTATGGTTGTGGGAAGGTTCGATTTTCCTTGCCCAATTGTTGTTTGTGGGGGGTGGGGCTACTTAATTGCTGGTATTTCTCCACAGCTGAAACTTCAACCTAGAGTAACTGATTCACTAGGGTAGGTCAGAAACCAGCTGAAAATAAGACAGAGCCACTGGCTCTCCTGGTGGCAGGCGGATTCCCTGCTGTTCCTGCCACTCTTTCTGGGAGACAGGCAGCCAGAGACTGGCTGCTTGCTTGCTTGAGCCCCATATTCCCCTGGAGGCAGGTGGATCCCCCATTGCTTCCGCCACCCTCTGGGTACCAGATGGCCAGAGACTGGCTGCTTGCTTGCTTGAGCCCTGCACTCCCCTGGAGGAAGGCAGATCCCCACTGTTCCTGCCAGCCTCTCCAGGTGCCAGGTAGCCAGAGACCTGCTGCTTTCTTGCTTGAGCCCTGCACTCCCCCGGTGGCAGGAGGATTCCCTGCTGCTCCAACCACCCTCTCAGGGTGCTGGGCAGCTGGAGACCTACTGCTTGCTTACTTAAGCCCCCAAAGTTAATATGAAAGAGAAAATTCTGAAAACAGTTAGATGTAAGAAAACCATAACCTACAAGGGGAAGAGTATTAGGATGACTGTAGATCTCTTCACTGAAACCTTTCAGGCTAGAAGAGGATGGTCATTGACTTTTAATCTCCTAAAACAAAATAAATTTCAACCCAGGTTCTTATACCCAGCTAAACTGAGTTTCACCTATGATGGAGAAATTAAATACTTTAACAACATTCAAATGTTGAAGAAATTTGCAATAACTAAACCAGCTCTCCAGGAAATTCTCAAACCTATCCTCCATAATGACCAGTGCAATCCTCCACCACAAAAGTAAACTCATTCAGAAACTTTTGATCAAATTCCAACTTCCACATTGGCGAAAGGATTAAAACTGTCTACTGGTCTTTTGAGCAACTCGATACCCAAAATTTTACCAGGCTTATCAACAATTTCAATCAATGTGAATGGCTTAAATTGACCTCTAAAGAGGCACAGATTGGCTGATTGGATACAGAAACTCAGACTGGACATCTGTTGTATTCAAGAATCTCATCTTACTTTAAAAGATAAATATAGACTCAGGGTGAAGGGATGGTCATCTATATTCCAGGGAAATGGAAAGCAGAAAAAAGCAGATGTTGCAATTTTATTCACAGATACGATAGGATTTAAACTAACAAAAATAAGCAAGGACAAGAATGGCCATTTTATATTTATTAAGGGTAATGCACAATATGATGAGATCTCAATTATCAATATCTATGCACACAACCAGAATGCACCTCAATTTATAAGAGATACTCTAACAGGCATGAGCAACTTGATCTCTCCCAGTTCCATCATAGTCAGAGATTTTAACACTCCTTTGACAGTGTTGGATAGATCCTCCAATAAGAAGCTTAGCAAAGAAATTTTGGATTTAAATTCAACTTTTGGATCTAACATACATCTACAGAACATTTTATCCTAAAAAAACTGAATACACATTTTTCTCATTAGTCCATGGAACATACTCTAAAATTGATCACATCTTAGGTCATAAGTCTAACCTTAAATTTAAAAGAATAGAAATTATTCCATACATCTTCTCAGACCATCATGGAATAAAAGTTGAACTCAGCAACAACAGGAATTTGCAGTCTCATACAAAAACATGAAAGCTAAATAACCTTATGCTGAATGATAGATGGGTCAGAGATGAGATCAAGAAGGAAATTACCAAATTTTTAGAACAAAATGATAATGAAGACACAAGTTATCAGAACCTCTGGGATACTGCAAAGGCAGTCATAACAGGGAAATTTATAGCATTACAAGCTTTCCTCAAGAGAATGAAAAGAGAGGAAGTTAACAACTTGATGGGACATTTCAAGCAATTGGAAAAGGAAGAATATTCCAATCCCAAATCCAGCAGAAGAAAAGAAATAACCAAAATTAGAGCAGAATTAAATGAGATGAAAAAAAAAAGGATTATACAACAGATGAATAAATCAAAAAGTTGGTTTTTTGAAAAGGTCAATAAAATAGATAAACCTTTGGCCAACCTAACCAAGAAAAAAAAGAGTAAAATCTCTAATCTCATCAATCAGAAATGGTAAAGATGAAATAACAGACCCCTCAGAAATTCAAAAAATCCTTGATGAATATTACAAGAAACTTTATTCCCAGAAATATGAAAATCTGAAGGAAATTGACCAATACTTAGAAGCATGCCACCTCCCATGACTTAACCAGAATGAAGTGGAAATGTTGAACAGGCCTACATCAACTTCTGAAATAGCATCAACAATACAAAATCTCCCTAAAAAGAAAAGTCCGGGACCAGATGGCTTCATATTAGAATTCTACCAAATCTTCAAAGAGGAACTAATACCTATATTACTCAACCTTTTCCAAGATATAGAAAAAGACAGAATACTACCCAACACTTTCTATGAAGCAAACATCACCCTGATACCCAAACCAGGAAGACTCAACAAGAAAAGAAAATTATAGACCAATATCACTAATGAATATTGATGCGAAAATATTCAACAAAATCCTAACAAACAGAGTCCAGTAACACATAAAACAAATTATAGACCATGACCAAGTGGGTTTTATCCCAGGATCTCAAGGATGGTTCAACATACGTAAATCTATAAACATAATTCATCACATAAACAAATTAAAAAACAAAGACCACATGATTCTATCAATTGATTCAGAAAAAGCTTTTGATAACATCTAGTATCCCTTCATGA
>NW_003852508.1:787365-814005 GCF_000181295.1 Otolemur garnettii | reverse complement strand
GGTTTGATAACCAGAATCCATAGAGAACTCAAACGTATTAGCAAGAAAAGAACAAGTGATTCCATCTCAGGCTGGGCAAGGGATTTGAAAAAAAAATTCTCTGGAGAGGAAGGGGCATGACTTACAGATATATGAAAAAATGCTCACCATCCTTAATCATCAGAGAAATGCAAATCAAAACTACTTTGTGATATTACCTAACTCTAGTAAGATTAGCCTATGTCACAAAATCTCAAAACCAGAGATGCTGGCATGGATGTGGAGAAAAGGGAACACTTCTACACTGCTGGTGGGAATGCAAACTAATACGTTCCTTTTGGAAAGACATCTGGAGAACACTTAGAAAACTAAAAATAGACCTGCCATTTGATGCTGCAATTCCTTTATTAGGTATATATCCAAAAGACCAAAAATCACATTACAACAAAGATATTTGTATCAAAATGTTTATTGAAGCCCAATTCATATTTGCTAGGTCATGGAAGAAGCCCAAGTGCCCATCGACCCACGAATGGATCAATAAATTGCAGTATATGTACACCATAGCATATTATGCAGCCATAAAGAAAGATGGAGACTTTACCTCCTTCACGTTTGCATGGATGGAGCTGGAAAATGTTCTTCTTAGGAAAGTATCTCAAGATTGGAAGAAAAAGTATCCAATGTACACAGCCCTATTATGAAATGAATTTATAGCTTTCATATGAAAGCTATAACCTAATTATAGCCTATGAATGTGGGAGGAAGGGGGAGGGGTGGAGGGGTGGATGGGTGGAGAGAAGGTGATTGGAGGGATCAGCTCTATGGTTTATCTTACAAAGGTACAAGTGAATCTTTCTAAAAGTAGAATATAGATGTCTTGACATAAGCTAAGAAAATGACATGAAGGCTATGTTAACCAGTTTGATGAAAATATCTCAAATTGTACATCAAAACATTACACTGTACCCTATGATTGCATTGTTGCACACAGTTATGATTTAACTAAAAAAAAAGATCTTAGCAAACAGGATTCAACAAAATATCCAAAAAATTATACACCATTATCAAGTTGGTTTTATTCCAGAGTTACAGAGTTGGTTCAACATACACAAATCTATAAATATAATAAATCTCATCAATAAAAGAAAAAACAAAGACCATATGATTGTCTCAATTGACACAGAAAAAGCCTTTGATAATATCCAGCATCCTTTCATGATCAGATTTCTTAAAAAAATAGTTATAGAAGGGACATTTCTTAAACCTATAGAGGCCATTTAAAGCAAACCCTCAGCCAATATCATATTGAATGGTGTAAAATTGAAAACATTTCCACTCAGATCAAGAACAAGACAAGGATGCCCACTGTCTCTCCTGCTATTTAACATAGTAATGGAAGTCTTAGCTGTTGCAATCAGGCAAGAAAAGGTGATCAAGGGTATCCAAATAGGGTCAGAGGAGACAAATTCTCTCTCTTCAATGATGACATGATCCTATACCTGGAAAATCCCAGGGACTCAACTTCAAAACTCTGAGAAGTGATCAAGGAATACAGCAGCATCTCAGGATAAAAAATCAATACTTACAAGCTAGTAGCTTTTATATACGCCAACAATAGTCAAGCTGAAAAAACAATCAAGGACTCTATTCCTTTCACAATAGTGCCAAAGAAGATGAAATATCTGGGAGTGTACCTAACAAAGGACGTGAAATATCTCTATAAAGAGAACTATGAAACTCTGAGAAAACAAATAGCTGAAGATGTTAACAAATGGAAAAACATACCATGCTCGTGACTGGGAAGAATCAACATTGTTAAAATGTTCATACTACCCAAAACAATCTACAGATTTAATGCAATCCCAATTAAAGCACCATTGTCATACTTCAAAGAACTTGAAAAAATAGTACTTCATTTTATATGGAATCAGAAAAACCCTCAAATAGCAAATACATTACTCAGAAATAAGAACAAATTAGGAGGTATCACACTGCCTCCTTTAGACTATAGTATAAATCTATAGTGATCAATACAGCATGGTACTGGCGCAAAAACAGAGTGGTAGATTTATGGGACGGAATAGAGAACCAAGAGATAAACCCAGCTACTTGTTGTCATTTGATCTTCGACAAGCCTACCAAAAATATTAAGTGAGGGAAAGGCTCCCTATTTGACAAATGGTGCTGGATGAACTGGCTGACGACCTGTAGAAGACTGAAACTGGACCCCCACCTTTCACCATCAACAAAAATTGATTCTCAATGGATAAAAGATTTAAACTTAAGAATGAAACTATAAAAATACTAGAAGAGAGTTCAGGGAAAACACTTGAAGAAATTGGCCTGGGAGAATATTTTATGAGGAGGACCCCCCTGGGCAATTGAAGCAACACCAAAAATACATTACTGGGATCTGATCAAACTAAAAATCTTTTGCACAGCCAAGAGCACAGTAAGTAAAGCAAACAGACGGCCTTCAGAATGGGAGATTTTTGCATGTTATGCTTCTAACAAAGGTCTGATAATTAGAATCTACAAAGAACTCAAACTAATCAATAAGAAAAGAATAAATAATCCCATTTCTACTTGAACAAGAGACTTGAACAGAAACTTCTCTGATGAAGACAGGTGCATGGCTTACAAACAGATGAAAAAATGCTCATCATCCTTAATCATCAGAGAAATGCAAATCAAAACTACTTTGAGATAATCTAACTCCAGTAAGATTAACTCACATCACAAAATCCCAAAACTACAGATGCTGGTGTGGATGCGGAGAGAAGGGAAAGCTTCTACACTGTTGGTGGGAATGCAAGCTAATACAACCTTTTTAGAAAGAAGTTTGGAGAACACTTAAGAAACTAAAAGTAGACATACCATTCAATCCTGCAATTCCTCTACTAGGTATATACCCAGATGATCAAAAATTATTTTACAACAAAGACATTTGCACCAGAATGTTTATTGAAGCTCAATTCATAATAGCCAAGACAGCCCAAGTGCCCATCAACCCATGAATGGATTAACAAATTGTGGTATATGTATACTGTGGAATACTATGCAGCCATAAAAAGATGGAGACTTCACATCTTTTATGTTTACCTGGATGGAGCTGGAACATATTTTTCTTAGTAAAGTATCCCAAGAATGGGAAAAAAAGTATCCAATATGTACTCCATACTACTATGAAATCATTATATAACCACTTACATAATCATACAAATGGTAAAACATAATTATAGTCCATAAAGTAGAAGGAAAAAAAAGAGAGAGGTGTGAGGAGAGGGGATATGGGAGAAGGGAGGGTATTCCGGGGGACCTCACCTAATGTGCATGATGATGCAATGGTACATTTCAAAACTATTAAGAAATGAATATAATTGTGATGGATGTGTTACTTGGTTCAATGTAAACATTTCACATTATATACTGAAGCAGTACCCTAAACCCTATAAATGCATCAATGTACAAAGTTATGATTTAATAAAAAATAATTAATTATATAAAAAGAATAAAAGTATGCCCTTGGGGGGAAAAAAGGGAAGAAAGAGTTCTTTGGGGGTAGTGTCTGTGGCTCAAAGGAGTAGGGCCCTGGCCCCAAATACCAGAGGTGGCAGCTTCAAATCCGGCCCCAGCCAAAAAAAAAATAAAAGAAAGAAAGAAAGAAAGAAAGAGTTCCAGTAAAGGTAACTATATAAAAAAGACTATCAAAATACATTTTCTGCTTATAATTATTTTTCTCCTTTCTTATTTATTTTATTTTTTTATTATTTTATTTTATTTCTTTTTTGAGACAGAGTCTCACTGTACCCTGGGTAGAGTGCTGTGGCCTCATAGCTCACAGCAACCTCTTGGGCTTAAGTGATTCTCTTGCCTCAGCTTCCCAAGTAGCTGGGACTACAGGCACCCACCACAACCCTGGGCTGTTTTTTGGTTGTAGTTGTCATTGTTGTTTGGCAGACCTGGGCTGGATTTGAACCTGTCAGCTCTTGTGTATGTGACTGGTGCCCTAGCAGCTGAGCTATAGGCACCAAGCTTCTCTTTTCTTATTTAAAAGATTACTCTGTAAAGTAAAAATTATAATCTGAGTTGATGGGCATACCATGTATCAAGATGCAATTTGTGTGACAATAACAACTGAAAAAAAAAGGTAGGTAATAGAGCTAGATGGAGTTAGTCTTAATATATTATTAACATAAAATTAGTGTTGCTCCAAAGTACACTAGGTTGTTATGAATTAAGATGTTAATTGTAATTTTCAAGACAACCACTAAGAAAAAACTCAAAAATATATAGTAGAAGGAATGACAAGAGAATTAAAGTGATGCACCAAAAATATCTACTTAACACAAAAGAAGACAGTAAAATAGAAAAATAAAAAAAGAATAAGACATATAGAAGACAACTAAAATGACAGGTAAATTTTACCTTATCAATAAATGTATTAAATGTAAATTTATATTCAAATATAGAAATTAGATGAATAAATTTGAGAATCATGATTCAATTAGATATCATTCATGGAAGATGTAATTTTTTTTTTTTTTTTTTGTTAAGCAGCCCTGGGTGAAGTTCGAACCAGCTACCTCTGGTGTGCAGGGCCAGTGTTCTAACCACTAAGCGACAGCACCCAAGACATATACTTTTGATTCAAATGCTCAGTGATACCAAAATCAAATGATATACCATGACTGAAAAAGAGCTGGAGTGGCTATCTTAATTCCAAAAAAAATTTTTTTAATATATTGGTTGTTTATTTTGCAATTTTGCTAACCTACTTTATTAACTTTGGTAGTTTTTGTGTGTGTGTGTATATGTGAAATTTTTAGGATTTTCAGTGTGTAAGATCATGTCACCTGAAAACATACATTTACTTCTTTGTATCCAATTTGGATGTCTTTTATTTAATTTTATTGCTGAATTGCCCTGGCTAGAATATCAAGGACAATTTTAATGGAAAAGGTAGGAACAGTTATCCTTGTCTTGTTTTTGATCTTAAATGGATGACTTTCAGTCTTTCATCATTATGCATGATTTTAGCTGTGTGTTTTTCATAGATACATTTTGCTAAGTTGAGGAAGTTCTTCTCTATTCCCAGTTTCTTGAGTGTGTTTATCATGAAAAGATATTGGATTTTGTGAAGATAGGTACTACTGTACTTACTAAGTGAAATAGATTCTGTATTTTCTGCTTACTTGGCTATAGGTAAAAACAATCACTATGACAATATTTGCATACCCAGGTGCCAGAGATTTTTATTGATTTGCTCTAATAAGGAGATCATATTGTTAGGTGTTAAAGGGACCAGGTGTCAGGTCCCACATTCCCAGGTTCTTGGTTTCCACTACTGAAGAATGGTAATGGGTACCAAGTTGACAGAATGAATAAACAGAACAAGCAGGTGTAAGCAGACAAAGTGCCAACATTTTATTAAAGATCAAAACACAGTACATTGTAAAGAAGGAATGGGTCAGCACCCGCGAGTGGAGGAGACACTGAGCTTTTCAAGATTTCTCCTTTTATGCTGACTCCCTAATTTTATGTTGACTCCTTAATTTGATGGTAAATGAGGATGGAATATTCATGGATTTTCTGGGAAAAAAAGGTTATAATAAGATAAGGTTATAATAAGATAATAACATAATTCCCAGATTTAGGAACCCTCCTGCTTTCTATCTTTGTAAGGCAATTTTCAAGGGTCCCCATGATTTTGGTAAAATTTCACAGTGCTGGTGGGTGTGATTTTTACTATGTTAATGAAGGAAGTTCATTTAGGGACACTGTCACTACTGTGCACATGCTCTAAAGACCCTCTATCGAGGTCTTGACACTATTTCTACTTTGTGGTTTCTCTGCGTATTTCTGATTGGTCCATCCTTGGAGACCCCTTGACATCATCTATTCTTTCTTGGGAGCCCCTTTCCTAGAACCCTAATATGGCTGTTTCCAAAGCAACCAAGTCAATATGACCACATTGATCTGTCCATGTCAGAAAGTCCCTGGGACTTTAATCGGTCCTCCAAAACTACCAGCTCCCCAAAACAACCACCTGCAAGATCTTGATTAGCCCAACTCAGGCCAGCCTGACCCAAGCCAGTCCAAATTAGCCTAAGTGGACCATCCACCTTGTCCATGACTGACTAACTGCCTAACCTAACAGTATCTATCTTAAAGAGTAATTGCAATTGAAATCACAATCTTATTATTTTTATGAATGCACTGCTCTTCTCTGAGATTTGTCTACTTCCATATGTGCCAAACAAGAAAATTAACTAGGAAAATGGTAGGACCAGTTCTACAATCTTTAAGTCTTTAGTGATAACATTAATACATGAAATTCACTTAGGGATGTGGTGTCAATTTAATTTAAAATTTGAAAAAAATGTGATACTTCAAAAGATTTATATTAGCCTTTTCTGCCTTGATAGTACTTATCTATGGAGTTAGGGAGCTAAGGTAGAGATTGTACTCATTGCCAGGAGCACAAATGGAATTTTTCCACATGGAAACTGGAAAAATAATCTCAAGATGAGTTTGTGCCCCCCCAGCCCAGGTCTGCTATGAGGTGGCTTTGGGTCAAAACTCGGATCTGTTACTTCATCTCCAATAACCTTCAACTCTGTCATGGAGACTTCTAGCCATGCCCTCAAGGATTAGTATACATGTTTGATCCTCTAAACAAAAATAAAATAGTCACTTCTATAATTTACACTGGCAGAAAATTCTGGACGTCAACCAAATATGGAATGTCAAAATTCACTCTACACTATTGTGGTAAACTTAAATGCCAGAGATTAGAAGTCTGTCCACTGAGAAGATTTCCCTTTTTTAGTTGTCTTATAAACTTCTAGGTGTCTAAGGCTGTCTCTTCAGTTAATTTAAAATTCTAAGTTGAAGAAAATTATAGCAAGATTCCCTGATACTGATGATACCATTACAGAGTTCTTTCTCCATGTTCCTAGGCTTCCCCAACATTCAAGAGGGAATTGGAAGAAAAACCATGATTCCATATCTTAGGGAATCAATTTATAACTCATTTACTGGACTTGTAGGTTTCAGTTGCTACTATTATACAAGATTGAGTAATACTTACTGAGATGGCCTTCTTTTGCTATTCCTAGACCTCCCACAATCAATTAGCCAGCATCAGAGACTCATTCACAATATTCTCATTACAAGATAGCTATGCAACATCTTTTGGTAACCAATTCCCCCTTCCTTCTCATATTAAAGTGCCACTACTTGTCATGTCACTGAGGATACTTCAACTCCCAAGAAGTATCCCTAGTCTATAGAGAACAGCTGCAATGATTCTGATATATACTACATGATGTCTTGGTGAAGGAAATGTTTTCTCTTTTGTGGGATGTAACCAAGGGTCACATAATAAACATGAAAATTATATATTTTTGAAATCAACTTATCTGAGGGGCAATTACATATAATAAAGTTCACTCATTTTGAGGCAAGGACATGTGAGGAATAAGCACTATCAAAATTAGATTATTAAATCTGTAAATCACTTTGGGTAGAATGGATATTTTAACAATGTTGATTCTACCAATCCATGAGCATGATACATTTTTATATTTGTTTTTTGTCATCCATAATTTCTTTTCATCCAATCTCCACAAAAATATCAACATCATATTTCACATATCTAGAAAAAATAATTATTCATTTTACATGAAACCTAAAAAGAGCCCAAATAGCCAAAGCAATCCTAGGCAAAAAAAAAAATAAATAAATCTAGAGGCATCACATTAACAAGAAGCCCTATTCAAAAAATGGTGCTGGGAAAATCGAATAGCCACATACAGACGAATGAAACAGGATCCATATCTCTCGTCATTCACAAAAATTAATTTAAGATGAATAAAAAACTTCAATATAAGACATGAAGACATAAGAATTCTGAAAGAAAATGTAGGAAAAATTCTTTTAGATATTGGCACAGACGAAGAATTTATGATTAAGACCACTATGGTAATTATAGCAACTACAAAAATAAATGAATTGGACTTGATTAAGTTAAAAAGACCATTCTGCACAGCTAGGAAATAATCAGCAGAGCAAATAGACAACCTACAGAATGGGAGAAAATATTTGCAAGCTATACATCCAATAAAGGGCTGATAACCAGAATCTACAAGGAACTCAACCAAATCATTAAGAAAAAAACCAACCACTATTAAAGAGTGAGCAAAAGATGTCAACAGAAGCTTTTCAAAAGAAGATAGATAAAAGGCAATAAACATATGAAAAAAATGCTCAATGTCACTAACCATCAGGGAAATGTAAATTAAAACCACAATGAGATATCACCTTGCCCTTGTTAGAATGGCTTTTGTTGTTGGCTTGGCGCCTATAGCTCAACCAGCTAAGGCGCCAGCCACGTACACCTAAGGTGGTGGGTTCAAATCCCCAGCCCGGACCCGCCAAACAACAATGATGGCTGCAACCAAAAAATAGCCGGGTGTTGTGGCGGGCGCCTGTGGTCCCAGCTACTTGGGAGGCGGAGGCAGGAGACTCGCTTGAGCCCAGGAGTTGGAGGTTGCTGTGAGCTGTAATGCCACGGCACTCTGCCCAGGGGGACAGCTTGAGGCTCTGTTTTAAAAAAAAAAAAAAAAAAAAAAAAGAATGGCTTTTGTTAAAGAGTTCAAAAACAATAGGTGTTGGTATGACTGTAAAGAGACAAGACACTTACACATTGTTGATGGTAAGGGAAATAAGTACAACCCCTATGAAAAATAAAATGGGGATTCCTCAAAGAACTAAAAGTAGACCTACCGTTTGATCCAACAATCCCACTAATGAGTGATTACCCAAAAGAAAAGAAGTAATTTTATCAAAAAGACACCTACACTCAAATGTTTACTTAAATGCAATTCATAATTGCAAAGAGGTAGAATCAACTCAGGGCCCATCAATTCATAAATGGATTAATAAAATGTGGTATATGTATACCACGGAGCACTACTCAGCCATAGGAAGGATGAATTAGTGCCTTTTGTGACTATCTAAACGGAACTGGAGAACATTCTACTAAGTTAAGTATCTGAAGATGAAAAAACAAACACCACAAGTACTCGCTATTAAATCGGAGGTGACTGATGAATACACATGTGCACAGAGAGGAGTAAAACTGTGGAAATCAAGCATGGGAGTGAGGGGGAAAGGACGGGCGGACTCTTACCTCACCAGTAAATGAACACCATTTGGTGATGGGCACCCTTTAATGTGACTTAAGCATTACAAGTGATTTTTGTAACAAAAAACATTTGTACCCCCATAATATTTTGAAATAAAAAAAAACAATATAGAATATTTCCATTTCTAAGAAGGGTATTTTTGCTCACTGTTGTGATCAATCTCACCAACATTTTCCCTAGCTCTGGGAAACCACTGATTCTTTTTAACAGCATTCATAAGTTTGTCAATGTAACATTTTCATATAAATAGATGCATGTACTCCTACATCGTTCGTCTTAAGATTCTGCTGGTTGAGGGATGTGTCAATAATTTATTTTTGTACAGAATAGTTGTCCATTATATAAATATACCATCATTCATTTATCTATTTATCTGCTGATAGCATTTGGATTCTTTCCAGTTTGAGAATATAATGAATAAAGCTACTATGATCATTTGTGTACATTTTCTGTGGATATGTATTCTTTCACAGTTGAGCTATGGATGGCACCCTTAACTCTACATAGAAAATGGGGTTGAGTGTTTGGGGTGACAATGTAACACATATTAGGAGAGTATAAAAGTATTTATTACTCCCATATAGAGTAATAAATGGAAGAGAAGGGCAAAGAACCAAGCTGGTACAGAATAGCTAGAGGACAAGAGAGGCTAAGGGTTTTGGTTTTTATTATGGTTAGTGGGTGGAGCTAAGGTTTGAACCACCTCTGTAGTGCCAAAAGAGGAGATGCCAGGCTATTTTATTGGCTTGATCATATGTGGGCAAAAAGGAAAAGGGTTGGGCTTTAAAATTGTCAGTTGTGAAATATCAAAAAAAGAGTCTTTTTTTATTTCATATGTTTCATTTATTTTGTATAAATATCTAGGAGCAGACATGTTGGGTTGAGGGATAAATATATATCTGACATTGTAGGGGACTGCTAGCAATCCCAAGTGGCAACATCATTTTACGATCCCATCAGCCAAAAATAAGGGATTGAACATCTCTACGACTTCTCCCAAATAGTCTGTTTGTAGTCGTTTTATTATTATTTTTTTATTTTTTAATTTATTCTTTTGAGACAGAGTCTCGCTTTGTTGCCCTCAGCAGAGTGCTGTAATGTCATAGTTCACAGCAACCTCAAACTCTTGGGCTCAAGCAATTCTCTTACCTCACCCTTCCAAGTAGCTGAGACTACAGGCTCATGCCACAACCCCTGGCTATTTTTAGAGAGGAGGTCTTGCTCTGCCTCAGGCTGGTCTGGAACATGTGAGCTCAGGCAATCCACCCACCTTAGCCTCCCAGAGTGCTGGGATTACAGGCATGAGCCACTATGCCCAGCCTGTTTGTAGTCATTTTAATTTCAGCTATTCTAGTAGATGAAGAGTAGTGCCTTACTGTGACGGTTTTATTTGCCCAATGACTAATAAAATTAAGGTTTTCAGGGCTTATTGGTAATTTGTACAACCTACTTTGTTTAGTGTCTCTTTGAATCTATTTATTAAAGAATTAAATTTTGTCTTTTTATTGAGTTTTAAGACGTCTTGATATATTCTGAATACAAGTTCTTTTCTGCATATGTTTCAAATATTTTCCCTTGACTGTAGATTGACTTCTTGACTTCTGCTTTTTTAAAAACCGGAAGATTTTAGTTTTGATGAAGTCCAATTTATCAATTGTCTTTTCTTTTGAAGGCAATGATTTTTTTAGACACTAAGAAATATTTGTCCCAAGATCTCAAATGTTGTCTTCTGTTTTCTCCTAAATGTTTCTAGCTTTAAATTTATTTTATTTATTTCTTTTTAGTTTTAAATTTTATATGGAGACCTATGATCCATTTTGCATTGATTTTTATCATAGTTAAGTTTCTTTCTTTTAAAATACAAGTGTGCAGTTTTCCTAATCCCAATTGTTAAAAAAAAAAAAAAAGAACCCTTCTGGCATTTAATAATATTAGAACTTTTGCAAAAAAATTAATTAATTGATTGTGTATATATGAGTCTGTTTCTGATCTGTTTATTGTGTCCTGCTAATGCACATGCCTATCTTTACATCAATACTGTACTATCTTGATCCATGTGCTTAAGAGAAGATATGAAATCAAGCAGTAAAAGTTCTCAAACTTTGTGCTTTTTTTTCTATATGCATGTGTTTATGAGCTTTCCACTTTCTCAAAATTAAAAAGGCTTAAAATTTAATAACAATAACAATGTTTAATAACATTGATAAGGACTGGAAACAAAAACCTCTTAAAGAATGAATGAAGATAAATACATTCAGAAAAGAAATCAGAACGATTGCTGCATCGATATATTAAGCAATAATAATAATAATAATGCAAAGAAAGTAACATTCACATTGTCAGATAAGAGTATGTCTATTATAGAATGCTTTGACTCTGAGGTTCAGTATGGAGTCATCAGTTAACTTCTTCTTATTTTTTTTCCAAAGTCTCAAAAAATAGACAACCAATACTTATAAATGAAAGTAAAAGATAATTTCAAAAAACAGATCATGCCAAATCTTATAGATAATAGAAAAAGAAGAAATACTTCAAAATCTTTCTACTTAATCTGGATACACCTGATATTAAAATTGGAGAAAATATATTATTGTTAAGGGTAAATTACAAACATATTACACTTATAAACAAGGATGCAATATTCTAAACAACTCGAACTTTGTGCTTTTTAGATTTTGTTTTACCTATTCCAGGACTTTCACATTTCCATTTAAATTTTAGAATCAGCTTGTCAAATTCTGTGGACATGGCTACTGTGAAATGAATAGAGGTCTCATTATATATGTAGATTTATTTGCTTATCATGTGCCTTGTTACAGTTTTCTTCAAGATTTCTGTACTTGGAGTTTGCTGAGCTTTATCTATCTACGGGATTGTAGTTTCAATCAAATTTGGAGAAACAGTTGACACTTTTCTCGTCAATATTTTTTTTTCAGTCTTTCCCCATCTTTCCTTCAGAGGCTCCAACTGCATGTGTGTTTGGCTGCTGAAGGTCATCCTACAGTTCCCTCACGCTTTGTTTCTCTTTATTCACTCTTTTGCCCTCTGAGTTTTATTTTGGATAGGGCTTGCTATGTCTTTAAATTTACTCATTCTTTTTTCCCTAATATCTGTAAATTAAAAAAATACAAACATAGCTTGAGCCGAGGAATTGAAGGTTCCTGTGAGCTGTGATGCCACAGCACTCTACCCAGGGCAACAGCTTGAGGCTCTGTCACAAAAAAAAAAAAAAAGAAAAAAAGAGAAAAAAGAAATAAAAGAAAACATTTTTCTCAAGGACCTCAAATGCAGAATAAATACAGTCCTTCTTACTGCACAGAAAAATGTTAGATTACCATGAGTGAGCAGCAGTTTAGTCTGTTAGAATAAAGTCATCTCGGGCAGCTTTGCTAGTGGCAATTCTGTACCAGTGATAAAGTTATTTCATCCAACTATACTATATTTAATTAACATATAATAATGGTATATATTTATGGGGTATGAGGTGATGTTTTGATATGTGTATATATTGTTGGAAGATGAAATAAAGCTAATTAATATATTAATCACCTCACTAACTTATTTTTTATGAAGAAAATGTTAAAAAAAACTATTGTTTGAATGATTTTGAAATAAATAATACATTATTTTAACTGTATGGTCAGCATACACCATGCATTTACTATCTTGAGTACAGCTTCTGTTGCAGAGCTTTTTTGTTTGATACAATTACATTTGTCTATTTTTGCTTTTCTTGCCTATATTTTTGAGCTTCTGTTCAAATAAATGATTGTCTAGAACAATGTGATGGCGATTTTGTACTGTGTTTTCTTCTAGTAGTTGTACAGTTTTAGGTCTTATGTTTAAATCTTTAATTCATTTTAAGTTTTGTATATTGCATGAGATAAGGGTTTAATTTCACTCTCCTGCACATGGTTATCCAGTTTACCAGCACCATTTATTAGAACACACCCTTATTGTATGTTCTTGGCACTTTTGTAGAAAATCAATAAATTTTATTTTAATTGTCAATGATTGTTTATATTTCAAAGCGATAAAATATGGTTTTTTGATATATATGTACCATGTGGGATGATTAAATGAAGCTAGATTGACAGATCCATCACCTCACCCATCTTTCTTTATGGTGAAAACATTTACAGTCTCTTTGAGCTATTTTGAAATACACAATACATTATTACTAATTATGATCCCTGCGTTATGTAATAGTTCACTGTGACTTATTCTATCTACTTCAAACTTTGTACCCTTTGATCAACATCTCTCCTTTCTCCAACCATCACTTCTCTTCTATAATATTTTATCTGCAATTAATCTCAACAATTTTTTATCTTGAACACTTTAGTTTTTATCTCTGGGAGTTCAGTTTGGGTTTTTGTTATGCCTTCCACATATCTATTTGATATATTAAACATTCTTCAGGTTCTTGAATACACAAACTGTATATTTAAACCCGTTTCTGATCCAATTTTTCTGCCACCCACATATTCCCCAGCTCTATTTATTTTGGGCTGGAAAGAGGTTGGTGGATTACTTACAATTATCCTACAGTTTTAAAAGAGAAAAACATAAATATAAACTCACACAATGATTTTATTATATGCTTCAGGTTGCATAAAATAACTAGAGTGTTTTTATTTATTTTTTGTTTATTAACAAAAAAATCATATGCCAGACAAGGTCTGACATAGGATCAGAAAAGGTATGCTTGTATCCTTGTTGATGGCATCTGTCATCTTTGTCATATTGGACCAATTTGAATTAATTGATTTCCTTCTTATTTTAGGTTGTATTTTCATGGGATTATTTTTTTTTCTTGCTTGATAAATTTTAACTGGATCCAAGACACTATGAATTTTACTTTGTTAGATGTTTGATAATTATTGTTGAACTTTGTTCTGAGATGTGAGTAGATTAGTTGGAGACTGTTTAAAACTTTCAAGGTCTTGCTTTTAAGTTTTGTTGGGTGGTAGTAGAATTGTATTTAGTTTAAGGTTAATTTCCCCACTACTGATCCCAACCCCTCATAATACTCTAATAGATGGCTCCCAACAGGAAGTGTTGTGTTCTGACTGTTGGGAATAGGGATTATTCTCACTCTGTGCTTATTCTGAGCACTACTCAAAGCACTCTGTTACTTTGGGGTGGTTCTTTCCTGGCTCTTTTTAACATTTATTCTCTGACCTGTACTCAGCTCAAGACTTGAGAGGACCAGATTTAGATCTTTGGAGCTTTCTCTCTATATAGTCTGCCTCTCTAGTACTCTGCTGTGAAATCTCTAGTTTCCTTGGCTTCCTCAGAAGTCAACTTCTTTTCCTCTACTCAGGAAGACTTCTGAGGTCTCTGGGGCTCTCTTTCTCTAAGCTTCTAGCCAGACGTTACCTCCAGACAGTGGGATTCCTGGGCAGTCACAGTGCTCACCTCATTTGCTTCCCATCTTGCAAGAATCATGGTTGTTCACAGCCCGATGTCCAATGCCCTGGGCGTTATTGTTTCATCTATTTTAGGTAGTGTTTTAGTTATTTTAAATGGCAAGGTTACATTCAGGCCTTGACACTCCAGGCATCTTGATTAGGAGAGAGGACATTTTTTAAATGATAATATTCAAAGTTGATAAGAATGTAGTGAAATGAACACTTAAGTATTTATCGAATTATATAAATTGTTAAAATTTATTAAAAAGCTATTATACCATAAAGTTTCTTATGCTTCAAAATTCCACTTTATAGAATTTTTTCTAAGGAAATAATTTGAAATACTGATAAAGATTTATATACAAAACTATGCATATAATGTTTTCTATAATGGCCAAAAGCAAGAATAGCTACATGTTTAACAGTAATGTTCATTAAGGCAATACTTAAGTAAATTATGTTTTATTCATTGACAGATTAATATGGAGCCATTAAAAAGAGAATTTAATACTGAGCAGGGTGGCTCACACTTGTAACTCTAGCATTTTGGGAGGATTGTTTGAGGCAAGTGATTTGAGATTCCACTGAGCTATGATGATGCCACTGCACTCTACCTGGAGTGACAGAGTGAGACCATGTCTTAAAAAACAAAAACAAAATTTGCCTTTAGTGTTTTTAGTATTTTTAGTATATTGATGGCAAAGGTAAAAGATTGAAAACAAAGTCTGTTAATTTTAATTTCAAATTGCAAGAATTTTATGTTCATTGTTGTAAAAAGCAGGATTTGGGGCAGTCTGTTCCTTTGATCTGGGAAAGCTCCCTAAAGGTAATCATTTAACTTTATCACTGTAGTACAGAATTGCCACTAGCAAAGCTGCCTGAGATGACTTTATTCTAACAGACTGAACTGCTACTCACTTGTGGTAATCTAACATTTTTCTGTGCAGTAAGAAGGGCTGCATTTATTCTGCATTTGAGGTCCTTGAGAAAAATGTTTTGTTTTATTTCTTTTTTCTTTTCTTTCTTTCTTTCTTTTTTTTTTTTTTTTTGTGACAGAGCCTCAAGCTGTTGCCCTGGGTAGAGTGCTGTGGCATCACAGCTCACAAGAACTTTCGATTCCTGGGCTCTAGTGATTTTCCTGCCTCCATCTCCCAAGTAGCAGGGACTACAGGCACCTACCACAATGCCTAGCTATTTTTTGGTTGCAGCCGTCATTGTTGTTTGGTGGGCCGGGCTGGATTCGAACCCTCCAGCTCAGGTGTAGGTGGCTGGTGCCTTAGCTGCTTGAGCCACAGGTGCCGAGCCAGTTTTGTTTTATTTCTTCCCTAAACATTTAGGGGGAATGTTCTTCCTCCCCTTGGTGAGATTTCTGTTTTGTGGGAGTAGCTGCTGATGGCAGACCAGGTGCTGGGAGCCAGAAGCTGCAGGAGCTGACTTCCTGGGAGGCCTGGTGAGACACTGCAGGACCATGCTCTTCCAGGCCCCCTGGTGTTGCTTTGATAAAGGCTCAATTCTTCAGACGGAAGCATGAAACCCTGGGAGAACCTGACATTGCTGGAAGCCAAAGTTGGGCTAACCAGGTGGGGTGCCCTAGTTAGGACTGTGCGGGATGGAGCTCTCCCCCCGGAAAGTCCTGGCAGCAGCTGCAGAACACAAATGAACTTGAACACACGGAGGTTCTGTCAAAAGTGACCAAGGAAGCCTTGAGGGTGGCTCACATCGGCATGGGAGAGTATCTACCCAAGTGTTTATAATTTCCACCTTAACATAAATGTGGCCTTACTTGGATCCACTCCATGCTAGTTTCTTCCACATGGCACTATACCGTGTAAAGCCAGCAGGAGAAATGGTGGTCTGACTAAGTTCTGAAAAACAGGAAACAATACAACAACGAAGGTAATGAAATGGTTTAGTAAATCGGGCAGTGAGAGCATCTCGTGGGATTGACCCGTGCCATCTGGTCCCAGTGATGCCGCGTGATTACCAAACGTATCCTTTTGGACGGCGTCACCCTACGACATAGGTGTTGTCTTTGTTGTTGGATGGCTTTTCTTTTAAAAGCAGAACATGAAACGTGCTGGTTAGTCATCTATTACTTCATGGCAAAAGCTCTGTATTTCAAAGCAGCAGGACCTCCTGGAGTTAGTTGAGTTGAAGTTTCTATACCTACTTTTTTTTTCAAAGCTTCTATTTTAAAGTAAAAAGATTCATTATCATGAAGTTCACCGCACACGGCACAGCGCTGCAGGAAGATTAGTTTCTGTACATCTATTGTCTAACGGGAAGGATGACAACTGCAAGGCAACGCTGCTGCCTCTGTTATGGTGACAGTTATGCTTTCAGTAGTTTATTGTTCTGAAAATCAAGGGTGAGTCAGATCAGTAAATTAAGTGTATAAGAGTATAAAGCAATGTGAATAAAACATTTTAGAATGAGTAGCATTTAAACTATTATTTCCTTCATTTTTAGACTTACTGAATTCCTTTATTAATAAGAATTATGTTTTCACTAACAATTGAAGAAACCCAAAAGCTATCATCTGTCTGTAAACTGTGTGATTAAAGCAATGCACACATGTTCAAGTGTGCATATCGGAAGTTTCGAATGTACAAAACATCAAAGCCAAGGATTGGGTTTTTCTATAAGGTATTTAAATAGTAAGTTCAGGCAAATGGAACAAGGGAAGTAGAAGAGAAATAACCTCATGTGATAATTCACGATCTCATGAGAAGTGAGTGGGGATGAACACCTGTAAACAGCTTTGCATATTTACTTAGTGTGCTGGATGACCAAACTTTTACTTAGCCCAGAAGTTTTTGTGTTAAATAGATTACTAGGTGTTAAGGTTGTTTGTTTCCTACTATGATCCTTCGCATTGTGAGCAGGATTTGATTGAAATTCTTGCATACTTGGAAAACCCAGTGGGGTCTGTGACAAAAGAGAAGTTGCTTGCAAACAATCTGAAGATAAATTGTGTAATTATTGTTCAAGTTTTTTCAAAATTTATTTTTTGTCACTTATTAGTCTTGTAGGTAACTTGGGACTAAGTGAATGCAGAGCACCGGCTTTGGGTGCTACCAGAGGAAAACCCGAAGCCGAAACTTGGCTATGTCCTTTATTTGGGAGGAAATCACAGGAAGCACAAGGGAAAAAAATGGAGAATGTGAGTTCAGGAAAGGAGGAAAGCAAACGAACCAGTATTACTGAGAGCTGGGGCAATGGGGCCTGGGAGTCCCTGAAAAGCCACATGGAACCCTTCTCAGGACTCTCCAACCAAGGGTGGGGAGACTGAGTTTGTATCCTCCAATCCTGTTCCCTTTCGATTGAGAGCTATTCTAGCCTGCTAATTTCTCTACCCTTCGGGGTTGCGCCGGAGGGACACAGAGCCAGCTCCTGCGATGCCAGAGAAACCCTGGGGTAGAGAAGATAAGAGATACTTGAAAATCTGCCCACTGGGAATTGTCTGGGACAGCTGCAGATGAACTCACACGGGCCCAGAGGCATGGCAGCTGAGGCCACAGGGCCGATTCTCTTCTGTCACACTTCCATTAGGAGTAAAGCTGTGGCGTAGTTTATACTCTGTGTATCCCTAACTCTGGCATGTTAGTCAATGCAAATGTGCTGGCATGGTGTTAACCCTCCTGCAATGAAGAGAAACTATATCTGAAAACATGCATTTAGTTTCTGTGAGCAGACAGAAAATAGCAGTAGCTTATACAAGACAATTTTTTTTTTTTTTTTTTTTTTTTTTTTTTTTTTGCTCCTCATATAACAAGTTCAAGCTTGTAAGCTGCATAATCAGATGTCCGGGTGCTTCCTAGTTGGTAGTGCTGCTCTGCTGGGGGATATTCTGTTCACTGAGATGGCTACACCGCCTCATCTACATTCAGGCCATCAGGAAGTGAGAGACTGGAAGGAAAGGACGCAGGCTCCTGTTAAGGGCACGGCTCAGAAATTGCTCATAACATTTTCCCTCTCAAACCATTGCTTGGAACTTAGTAAGGACTCCAAGAAGGCTTGGAAAGATTATCTTTATTTTGGGCAGACATTTGCCCAGCTTACAATTATTTTACCAGGAGAGAAAGGGGAGATGGGCAATGGAGGACAAATAGTAACTTCTGCTACGGACCCCACGCTGAGTAATGTGTATCTTCTAGGGCAGATGGACCTGTATTATCTTAGTTTCAAAAGGGACTCTTTGAATTACTTGTAATTTAAAACTCTTTGATGTCATTGTGAAAGCTTAGACTATTCTGAATGTGAGTGTAGATATTGTGCTGATACTCAGAAAGTTACAGTTGTTCTTACTGTTGGGATATTTTATGATTGATCTTATGATCTTATGTAGTTGATCCGACATGTGTAATTGTGGGAACTTATACATGCACATATATTTTTGTATTTTACCTACCATAGCCAGCTGCTTCTATCCTACTTCCTTCTTTTTTTTTTTTAGAGACAGAGTTTCACTCTGTTGCCCTTGGTAGAGTGCTATAGTGTCACAGCTCATAGCAACCTTCAGATCTTGGGCTTAGGTGATTGTTTTGCCTCAGCCTCCCTAGTAGCTGGGCCTACAGGCACCTGCCACAATGCCTGCCTATTTTTTGTTGCAGTTTGGCCAGGGCTGGGTTCGAACCCGCCACCTTCAGTATATGGGGCCAGTGCCCTACTCACTGAGCCACAGGCACTGCCCTATCCTACTTTCTATTCTTTCTTTCTCCATCTCTTTTTCTCTCTTTCACACATACACACACATACACACACGCACACACACACACGCCACACACACATACCTCTCCTTAAGGGTATACCTTCTTGTTTGTTGACACTAGACTCATGGTTAGCAAGATAATAAAATTAGTCTTGATAGTACTTTTTCCCTTTCCTCAAAAGTTTGACATTGTTTTCCTGAAGTGTCATGATTAGACTTTTTCCTTAATAATATTCAGATGCTGGCATAGATGTGGAGAAAGGAACACTTTTACACTGCCAGTGGGATTGCAAACTAATACAACCCTTATGGAAAGAAGTATCGAGAATTCTTAAAGAACTACCTTCCATTTGCTCCCGCAATTCTATTACTAGATATCTACCCAGAACAAAAATCATTTTATCCAAAGACATTTGCAACAGAATGTTTATTGCAGCTCAATTCATAATTGCCAAGTCATGGAAGCAACCAAAATGCCCACCGCCCATGAATGGATTAACAAACTGGGGCCAATTAAAACACAGAGTACTATTCAGCCATGAGAAATGATGGAGACTTTATATCTTTTGTGTTTACCTGGATGGAGTTGAAACACATTATTCTTAGTAAAGTATCTCAAGAATGGAAAAGCAAGTATCCAATGTACTCAATGCTAGTATGAAACCATTATACAAACAACTACACACCTGCCTGAAAGAAAAAACACAAATATATTCTGGCAAGGGGGAGGGGAGGAGGGAGGGCAATTGGCAGGATCTCACCTAATATGTACAATGTGAGGGTGTTGAACACGCCCTCTGGGTGAAGGGCTCAACTACAACTTGAACTTTATCTTAGAACTGAAAACAATGTAACCTAAACATTTGTGCCCTTATATTAATTTAAAATGAGAAATAAAAATAAAAAACCAGACTTTTCGTTATAACCTCTGGGTTTCTATCTCCATCGGCACACCTGATGATTATCTGAACTTCTCTTTTGCCGGCTTTGCATTTCTTCTGCCTTTCCAATACCCCCCCAAAAGGCCATTCTTACCTTATCTCTTAGGAGCGGAATAATCTCTCATAATTTCTTGAATATCTACAGATGCATTTTTTCAAAACTTGAAAAAATTTCTCATTGGTCGTTTTAAAACTCACCCAGGGAAATCACTAGAATGCTGTTGGAGAGACAAGTAAAGTGGAATGGAGAATAGCACTGTGTTCATGGAGGACAGGAGATGCACTTGTGTCTCTACATACATCTGTATAGAATTTACAGAAATATGTAGTATATTGTGAATTTACTACAATCTTTAATATCATGGCAGTGATCTCACTCAAAATTCTTTGTATATTGGGAAACCACTGATACTCAGTAAATGGCAGAAGTGAGATTTGAATCCAGGACTCTCATCCTTAGGCGTAAACTACTGGTGCTGGGTGTAAAGGAAACTGAGGAATGTGACCTCTAGTGGGTCAAGGGCAAAGCTCCCAGAAGAGACTCTAGAGCAGGCATCCTCAAACTACGGCCGGCGGGCCACATGTGGCTCACCTAGGACATTTATCTGTCCCGCCAGGTGTTTTTGCCGCTGCTGCGTTTCCTGCTTACCAGCCGACTCTTCCCAGGGCCCGCAGTCCAGCCCTCCAACCATCTGAGGGACGATGAACTGGACCCCTGTTTAAAAAGTTTGAGGACTCCTGCCCTAGAGATCCTGGTTTGGGCTCCTGCACTGAGAATGATTTATATCAGAATAAAAGCTGTCAGTGCTCAGTCCTGGAGATGGCTCATGGCCTCCTCTGGGAAGGGAAGAGCTGCAGATTCTCACGGAGAGGCAGCACGCCATGTGGCAGCGGAGGGAGACAACAGCAGGGTGGTTGCAGAGGGGATGGGGTGGGAGCACTCTGCGTGGTGTAGAACTATAGACGTTCTGACACGTCATGGTTGGCCTTGGTGAAGTAGCAGGGTGAGCTTGTCAGGCAAAATGATTATTTATTCTAAAGTGGGAGGTCTCACTTTGTAAAAAACCATGTGGGTGCCAAAAAAAAAAAAAAAGGCATTTAGAAAATACAATTTCTATGGTGCTAAAAGCTGGACAAGTGCTACTTTCACATAAGATTTCCCTTTTGATCATCCCAATATCTCTTCATCTCATTCCTTTTAAGGTTATTATTCCCATTTTATGGATGAGGAAATGTGAGAGTTTAAGAGTTGAAATGACTTATGGATTACCAGTCAGTACATTTCAGAGGACACACTTGGCTCTTTTCCTGAGTATGGAATTTCACCTTTGAAATCTAGGACTGATAGGATCTGGGGACCCAAGTCTAGCACAGATGCTACCAACAAAAAATTGGAATGACTCAGTTGTCTACTGTTTTCTATTCCTGATCCCTCATTTCAAGTCATAGCATTGTTGCTCAGCACCCATGAAGTTGAGCTTTCAATTGGAGTCAAAAAGGGCTACCCAATCCTTCAGGCTCAACTCCATGAATCCTCAGTTCCCAGTGGGGTGCAGTACCTGAGGTGCCCCAACCTCTAAAATGAGCTGCTTCCTCAGTTTCTCTAAAGATCGTAGCAGCCCACATTGTGAGCACTGATGAATTCTTTGTGTAGTAGGATAAGGTGCCATGCATTTGGCTAAGCTCTTTGCATGTCTTCATGGAGCTAAGCCTGAGATGCACATTAGGATGTTAGTTAGATAATTACCCCATTTGACAGCTGAAAACCTTAGAGTCTAGAGAGGTTAAGTTACTGGCCCAGGGTTGCAGGGTTGACAAGCAGCAGGGCCAGGATGCAGACCCAGACTAGCCTGCCCCCAGGGCCCATTCTTGGACAGCTGAATGGATGCCATCTCCCTCACTGAGGGCCTCCGGGCCACTTGGATGGGACTTCTAGTCTGACTGAATGACACCAATTTCAAATAAGGAAATGCCATGGACACCAAAGGGGGATACTCAGCTGCTGTTGGCCAAGAAGGGAGACTTTCTCTCTAGGAATGGGCCCTTTGTATTAATCAGTGCTATTTCCCTACATAGGTATTTGTAGTATCTTAATTTTTCAAACTTTTCTCCATGTTTCTATTCAAGTCATAATTTAATTTGTCTTTAATATGTATTGTCCCTGCCTCTGCCACATCCTTATTTTTCCATTGAAATTTACAGACATAACATCTTTCAAAGAGGACAAAGTTCTGAGCCCATACTAATTTATTGCTGTTGGATATTTCTCTTTTCTTTTCTTTTACTTTACCTTTTTTTTTTTTTTTTCTCTGAGACAGGATTTAGCTTTGTCATTCTGGCTAGGGTATAGTGGTTGACACTGTATCATATCTCACTGCAACCTCAAACTTCTGGGCCCCAGGATTCTTCCTGTCTCAGCCTCCCAAGTACCTAGGACTGTGGGTACACTTTACCAAACCTGGCTAAATTTTCTATTTTTTGGTAGAGGTGGGGTCTTGTTCTTGTTCAGACTGATCTCAACCTCCTGACTTTAAGCAATCCTTTCACCTTGGCCTCTCAAAGTCCTAGGATTACAGGTATAAACCACACTCACCCTTATTGTTGAATAGTTCATGAATCAATTTTTATAATCTTTATAATGTCTGTAAATTAATGCAGGACCATGTAGAGATAATACTTGGAAAATTTGCACAGAATATGCAATTTAAAACAGAATTGTTCCTCAAAGAATTGAACAATAGTTACTGAACTGTGCAGTAGGCACTAATCAGCATTCCTGATTTCAGTGACATGTTGATTACTTTAATTTTCTTGATGTCTCTTCTCTATTCAGAGTTTATCTATACTTCTTCCTGTCTGCTACTTATCACATTCTAGATACACAAAGATTGCTAAATGATAAAGCTGTGAGTAGGTAGGAAAATTTATGAAAACATTTTTTTCTTACATGTAACAAATGTGTTGATTAACTGGTAGGGCTTGTGTGTGTGTATGTGTGTGTGTGAGAGAGAGATAAAATTTACAAATGTGATTTTATATGTAAGCAATAGAAAATTATGTAAAATATTTGAAATCACAAATGTTTAAACTTTCATATATACAGGGGGTGCCAAAAATGTATACACATTTTAAGAAATGTTATCTATGTATTACTTTTCAAAGTTGAATTAAAGGTCCTGTTTACTGGTCAAGTTCACCTGGACATGCTGTGCACATCCATTTTACCTGCAGTTCATACACTTTTGGGGAATGATCAATTTTTCTTCCCATGAGATCACTTAAAATTCACATTCAGTTTTTGACAGCCTCTGTATATCCACCATACATACATCATATACAAATACATCGTATATAAAATATATGAAAACATGGTACCATATATATGCCATGTGATTTTGTACATGTTATATTTAACTTATGATTTATATAAAACCACATACAGCATATCTATGATATGTAGTATACATGATCTATTTATCTCATATATATGATTTTTACATATATATAATTTAAACATTTTAAAAAAATTCTGGGACACCATGGGAGTCTGGAAGCATTGGGGCCCCTTCCAAGGATACAGCTCACCTCCAAAGGGATAACTTGTGTAGCTCGTGGTCTTCTTCCTGATGCTGCCTGGGAAATGTCCCCACTGCCAAGTCTACAGCAGAGCCAGGAGAGGCTGGAGCAGCTCAAGGTGGTGAGGTCTAGGCACAGCCAACAGGCACTTTAAAAGTCTTCCCATTGGCAAGCCAGGGCCACGTGTAATGAGTTGGGACTGTTTTCCCTGGGTGAGGGCGGCACAGTACCCCTCACCTGTGTTGCGTCTGAGCATGAACCTGCACTCCCAACCTGACCCATGTCATCTTTATGGGGACTGCTCTGGCAGTAGCAGAGACATCACTGGCTTCAATTTGCAGGTTGAAGAAACCAATGTTTCCTTTTGTACATTGTAAAGTGACTTGGGCGTGATGTGCTGATAAATGGCCAAAATGGGACTACAGCTCAGGTTTTTGGCTTCTCCGTGTATTGTCTTTCCTATTACATCATGCTCTATCTCTTCTTCCCTGCAGTTGTTTAACACACCCCTTCTTGGCAACAGAAAGAGGGGTACATTAGTAGGCAAGCCCGTTGGTACTGTATTAGTTTTTTAGATAATGTTTGTGCTACCCTATTTTGAATAGGCTAAGAATGGGGCATAATGAATTCTTTTCCCTCTGGTGTCATGGTGTGAAAGTTCTACCCTGGCAACCTGCTTTCAGCTTCATGCCATTTTACACGGTTGACATAACCTTGTCCTCCCCCCACCTTCAGTAAATTGGGTTTATAATAGAAACACTAACTCAACGTTAACCAAAGTGATACTGTCAAGTGACGTGGTGATGAGACGGCTGGGTCATGTTTTATGGTAATAGCTTCTCTTTGGGCTTCCTTTCCAAGATCAGGAGATGATGCCTCTCCCTGGAAAGGATGAACACAGAGAGTGGAAGCCACAACAGAAGGAAACCCATGGCAAAATATGTCTCCACTGTATCTTCATTCCCAGCTTGGGAAAACAAATAAATAATCAAGTGATATTTTGCTAAAACAAAACATAGATAAGACTTTAGGATAGTGAGAGGGGACCTATAAAATGTGTTGTACTGTTGTCCTACCAATCAATTTCTGGAGTTGGTCTGTGTAGTCAGTACAGTCACACTCATATGAGCCTCTTTATTTTAACCCTTTAGCCCCAGAATGTTATGAAGTTCTTTCTTGGTTTCCCTCCCCTGATTTCAGACACATAAAACTTTCACAGGAAACAAAAGGAAATCAATGCACAGAGAATGTGAGGCAATGCAAAGAGTATCAGATAGTGAACGTTAGAAAGACTTCTGCCCCTTTCTTAGTAACACCTCGTGAGGGAGGACTGCCAAAAGAATTCTGTAGGTACTTTGCTAGGCTTTAGTTTTTCTAAGCAGGTTCCTGATGGCAGGCATCAACGTCCAAGCCAGTACTGCACTGGCTACAGTACTTATTACTCATTTCATGTGCTACAAGTTACAAAACTTCAGTTTTTTAAGCCGAAGAATTGGAACAATATGAGCACCTATTCCAATGGAGTGGGAGGAAAAGAGTTGTCCCTTGGTGTCTGTGGAGGACGGCGTCCAGAACTAACCCTCATCCCCAAATCCTCAGATGCTCAAGACCCTTATATAAAATGGTGTAATATTTACATGTATCCTACACACATCTTCTTTCATACTTTAAATTATCTCTAGATTACATATTACACCTAATACAATGTAAATGCTAGGTGAAGAGTTGTTATACTGTGTTGTTTATGCAATGATGATGAGGCAAGAAGTCTGTACATGTTCAGTACAGACACAGACATAAGGTTTTTCCCTCAAATCTCTTCTACCTGCACTTCCTTGAACCCATGGATGTGGAACCCATGGATATAGAAGGCCAGCTGCACTCATTAAATATTATCTATAATCATTACCATCAGTCTTCACTGACACAACTAGGCTCTTGAGAATATGGCCACGTCCTGAGATGATGCCAAAGAAGTGCGGATTTCACTGTCTCTGGCCCTCTAGGGTCAGCACGCTTAGCTTTTGCTTTTGGTCAGAGAAATGTGTTCATTTCTTAGCACATGCTCAGCAGATGCTAAGAATGATTACCCCTTCCCTGAAGCCACTCCCTTCTGGAAACAGTGGAATGGGCTTGTCTTACGCTTTACATGTATGCCTGTGCAATCCCTAAGAAGCCCACGGCCACAGAAGCTTTCATAAACTAGCAAGCCTTATTTCTAATACATGAAGTGATCTCTTCATTTTTAAAATTATACATAATATTTTTAAAATCATATACTTTCAAACATTGTTCTTCACTAACCACACAATGTTATGGTACGTGGAATAATGAAACAAGGAATCACTTAAAATTTGGGGGAAGATTTTAAGAGTAAAGCAGGGAGCCTATCAGGTTATTAACTGATGAAAGATTTGGGGAAAGAGAATAACTATTATACAGTTCAATCCTAAGGTCAGACTTCTTTTTTTATGAATAAAAATTATTTTATTAAAATATTAAAATATTTTTTTCCAAATGAATAGGAAGACTAAATTTTGTAAAATTATCAATCCTTCCATAACTAACTTGTAAACTCAGTGAAATGCCAGTCAGAATCTCCATAGGACTTTTTATGGAACTTGGAAAGATGAATTTAAAATTCAACTAGAAGAGCAAGTATACAAAAAATAGCCAAAGTAAAAAATGACAGTAATTTTGCAGTGTGATACCAGCATGAGACTAAACACTGGAATAGAATAGACAGTTTCAGAAACCAAATGTAAATTCAGTACACAACAAAGACAGGATGAACTAACCGAGGT
>NW_003852508.1:759933-786844 GCF_000181295.1 Otolemur garnettii | reverse complement strand
TGGCCAGAAAATAAAGCTATGTGTCTTTATAACTTTGAGTAATTTTTTAAAAACTCCACACGTTTTTTAAGTAACAAACTACTATCCAAGCTGTTGGGGTCACTCCCGTGCTCACTGTGCATATTTATTTACCAGAGTTTTTGAGAATTATTTTTCTGGCTTGAAGTGTTGGACATATTGTGGGATGAGAAGCAGGAAGTATTTCAAATCCCCTTGTTTGGTTATTTTTGTGCGGAGCACAGAATAGATGTCCCTGTGGTAGACAGCTCTGTTCTGAGTGGAGCACCCTGAGATTTGCAAGTTTGCAGGTAAATCACTGTAGTGGGTATATATCCCTTCTTGGGCCAAGGAATACTCTGTTTGCACACATTAAAGGAGGGAAGTAAAGGTCTGTGGGTTGTCAGAAAGGGCAGACGGCTGGATTTTTCCCAGTGAGCAGACTGTTCCACCTGCACAGGGCTTGCACCTGGTGCCACTGTTGCCTGGCTGCCTGGAACCTCCTGATGACTCGGTCACTCCTCCTCCCCAGACGTGAGTGTGCATTTACCTACTGTCTTGCCAGTCTAAAACTGACATGGATACTTCCAGTGTATTTGCATCTGCTCTGAGGAGAAATTCTTATTCTTTAAACAAAGTGCTATTTGTGGGTACATTCCTCTTTATAGTCCAAAGGGCATGATTTCAAAGGAAAATGTAAACCCCAAACCAGCTAAGTGGATCTGATGAGAGATCTGTTTCCTTCTTCTCCCTACATAGATTCTTTACAAAATAAAAACGATCTCTAAGGGATTTTGCCCTCGAGAAAACAAGGAGCTCAATTCAGAGCCAACTCCACCTTCCTAAGCCATTCTAATTGGATCCATGATTCTGGGGCTTGAGTGTGGCACATGCTCTTCTTCCTGAGCTGCTCCTGACAGACTCCCAAAGGAGCAGGGCGTCCAGCAGGAATCAGTGATTGAGAAAGGAAGAAGGATCTAACCATCAAGATTTTAGTTTGAGAACAGTCTGAGCAAGAGCAAGACCCTGTTTCTACTAAAATAGAAAAAAAAAAATTAGCCAGAAGTAGTGGCTCACAACTATAGTCTCAGCTCCCTGAGAGGCTGAGGCAGGAGGGTCCCTTAAGGTTGTAGTGAGTTATGATGCCACCACTGCACTGTAGCCTGGGTGACAGAGCAAGACTCTGTCTCAAAAAAAGAAATTAAGATTTTGTAGTTTTGTGATGATGTGCCTTTCACTGGGGTAGAATAAGGAGGATTAAGGATGGGAGATAGGAGATCTGTGCTACTTGTCCCGACATAAAACAAGTCTGCGTGTCACTCTATGATCTGTATGGACTGCAGGTGATTCAGAATGGCATAGTGTGATGGAGCCTTGGAGGTTATAGGACACAACCCTGAATGAGCCATATGGATCTTTGATACCACCGTAGTGGAGGACAGAGTTGGTGGGGGAGCATGACCTGGGCAGCAGACGCAGGGATTCTGGTGCCCATTCCTGTCTTGATGCTACAGATAAGAAATCTTACTGTGGCTAAGGTTGCCTGGCGAGTAATTGCCAGGATGGAGTGCTAAGCAAGCAGCCGCTGTGTCAGAGAATCTGACCTTGGGAAGATAATGAGACAAGGAGAATTCAGAACAGATGAAAGCCAAGAGCACCTACTTTATCTACTGACAGCCAGAGAACACCTTCATGCTCAATCAGCTCCTGCTAATGAGACAAGATGGGGCAAGATGGTAAAACAGCAGTAACAGGCAAACTTTTTTTTCAGCTTAATGATCTATAACTTAGTTAGATAAAACTGTCTTTTAGGTCAGGCAGCAACATAAGTCTGAGCATAAAAAAAATACAAAAGCAACACCTGAATCATTTCGGTTTTGTTTACTTTGTAAAGGGAGTAATGAAGTTGAAGGAAATAATGGTGAGTTTGAAGGAAGCCCCTGCAGGCTCTGAGGACACCTTTTCCTGATGGAGTCTACTGGATAGACAGTGTTTTCATACAGCTGTGCCATGGCCAGTGAATTCCTTAAATCATTCTCGTCTCTTGTCACTAGCTGTTGTAACGTCCAACAAGAATTTTAACATGCGCCTGACACTTTTAATTAATCATTGCTTTAGTCTTTTTCTTCTGGCTGCCAGTTATTACATGCCTTCCTGGAGATGACACTGCAATTTCCATAAAGATTTGAATACCTATCGACAGGGGAGGGTTTGATATCTCCTACTCCCGTTTCAGTTGCAGAAATGGTGCTGAGTTTGGAGAGAAGGGACAGTTTCTGGGTGACACTGCTTTGGGTCCTGTACATACAGAGTCTCATTTAATTCCCCTCAAACCTAAATGGTGATGCTTACTTCACTTCATTTAAAGATGAGAAAACTGAGAGCTCACAGAAATTACGGAAGTCCTCTCAGAGTCCTAGGGGTAGAATGTCACATGGATCTTTTTATTGCCAGGGTTTCTGTTCTTTTCACAGCATCCTCATGGTTGATTTTTTAAGACAGTCATATGGGAAATGGTAAAAGGCTTAATCCTGGAAAATAAAATTAAGATACAGGAAAGCTGTTTCTGAATAAACTTTTTTGTTAAAATAGTCAGTGTCTTTGAAATACAGTGTTAAGTGATTACTGTAATGTCTTTGGAAATATTAATGGTACCTCTTCTGAGTCAGAAATGTTGAGTGGCTTCTTGAGCAACTGAAGATGATGTCCTTGTCTTATGCTCCTGAGGTCTGCAGGAGAGTTCTCTTGCCTTTAGAGTCCTCTTTGCCCTCCCTTCTTGCACTCGCATGTGTGTGCATGTGAGTGCATACATGTGCACACACACACGAGCAGTATCACAGGTAGGCCTAACGCTGCCTTCAGGAGTACCAGATGAAGGACATCAGGGGTCCTATGGTGAATGGAAATGGACTTTCTTCTGCATGGCTTGTTCCCTAAGACATGTGCTGGGTCTCACCTCTGCAAACTTCAGAAAGAATAAGCCATTGTAAGCAGTCCGTGGTTTCTCTATGTCAGGAAAACATTGTCTAATGTTTCTAGTGATGGGAAAGTGGATTCTTTCTCAATGTGTCTCATGCTGACCATGCCCAGGTGCCACAAGGTCAGCTTTCATTATAAAATGTTACTATGGCTTGGCCTTGAGAGCCATGTGGGAGCTGCCATTTATTTTCCCCACTTGCTTACAAAACCTACTGAGGCAGCCACTTATGTAGGTTGAGAAGGCAGCAAGGTCAAGGGCAGGAATAAATCAGAAAGAAAACCAATGATTTTTATCCAAAAGAAAGAAAGATATTGAAGAGATATCTGCACCCCCATATTTATTGCACCACTGTTCACAGTAGGCAAGATACGGAATCAGTCTCAGTGCTTATCAATGGATGAATGCATAAAGAATGTGCGGTACATATACACAGTGCAGTACTACTCAGCTATAACAAAGAATAAGATTCTGCCATTTGCAGTAACATGGATGGGATTGGAGGCCATTATGATAATGGAGGCACAGAAATATCACATGTTCTCATTTATATGTTGTAGGAGACAGAGCACCATGCTTGTGGAGCTGTCACTGGTTCTTGAGGGAGGCGCTGGTAGTAGGACAATCTCCTGACTGGCAAGGAGATGTTTTGTTACCCAGAGATTGTTCCTCAAGAAACTGCCCATATCACAAAATCCCAAAACCAGAGATGCTGGCATGGATGTGGAGAAAAGGGAACACTTCTACACTGCTGATGGGAATGTAAACTAATACGTGCCTTTTGGAAAGACATCTGGAGAACACTTAGAAAACTAAAAATAGACCTGCCATTTGATCCTGCAATTCCTTTATTAGGTATATATCCAGAAGACCAAAACCACATTACAACAAAGATATTTGTATCAGAATGTTTACTGCAGCCCAATTCATAATAGCCAGGTCATGGAAGAAGCCCTAGTGCCCATGGATCCACAAATGGATCAATAAACTGTAGTATTTGTACACCATGGAATACTATGCAGCCATAAAGAAAGATGGAGACTTTACCTCCTTCATGTTTACATGGATGGAGCTGGAAAATGTTCTTCGTAGCAAAGTATCACAAGTATCCAATGTACACAGCCCTATTATGAAACTAATTTATAGCTTTCATAGGAAAGCTATAACCTAATTATAGCCTAAGAATATGGGGGGGAGGGGAAAGGGAGGGGAGGGGGTGGATGAGTGGAGGGAGGGTGATTGGTGGGATCACCTCTATGGTTTATCTTACAAGGGTACAAGTGAATCTTTCTAAAAGTAGAATATAAACATCTTAACACAATAAGAAAATGACATAAAGGCTATGTTAACCAGTTTGATGAAAATATTTCAAATTGTATATGAAAACACCACACTGTACCCCATGATTGCATTAATGTACAGAGCTATAAATAATAATAAAAAAAAGAAATTGGAAGAAACAAATGAGTCAATATAAAAAAAAAAAAAGATCTGTAGCTCGTTAGTAAGCAGGTGTTGGACCTTGAACATTTGTGATGCAACAGTGTGGGTGTCAAGCCCGTGGGGAAAGAGCTCATAGTGACCATTAAGACATAGTCCTTGTGTGTGAGCCCCTCACACTTGTTGTTTCAATAAAAGTCCACAACAGAGGTTATTCGGAGCTCTTTCTGCACCTACGGGAAGCCCACCTCTTGCAGGCTTGTACCTTCAGTCCATGTCCCAGCCTTTTCATTCGCATGGTGACGGGGTGCCACGGTGGCACTGACAAGGGTGAGCTGGTGGCATAGCACCACCGACAATATGTGGGAGCTAAAAAAGTTGATCTCATGGAGGTAATGAGTAGAATGGAGGTTGTCAGCGGCTGGGAGAGATAATGGGGGGAGATGAAGAGAGGGTGGTTAATGAGTATGAAAATTCACTTAGGTAGAAGGAATTAGATCTCAAATTTGGTGGTTAGGGTGACTATAGTTAGTAGTTTGCTGTAGCTTTCAAAATAGCTAGAAGAGAAGATTTGGAATATTCCCAACACGAAGAAATGATAAATGTTTGAGGTGAGGCACATCCCAATTACTCAGATTTGATCATCATACATTAAAATATCACATACACCCTCTAAATATATATGTGCAACTATTGTGTATCCATAATTTTTTATTAATTTAATAAAAAATTAAAAAATAATAATGGTTTTACTGGCTTATTTGGTACTCTAAGTAAAAAAATTTATTTCTCTCCCTGAAGGCACAGACCACATATGGCAATAAACCTTTTTTCCCTGTATTAAATTACTCAGCCTGATATGTTAGGATTTTCATCTGTCTCCCGTCCTTTAAAGTAAAATAGATTTCATTTTAAAAAATACGCATTCATTGTAGGAAAATAGGAAATACATATAAAAAAAGAAAACTAACCATAATTACACTTGTAGTTATTACATTTTGGAGTACAGTCTTCCACTTCTAGTTCCATTCACTTATACACTTTGCCCACATACAAAATAAAATGGTAACTAAAAGTTATGTATTAAACTTTCTTTTTGTTTAACTGTTTACATATGAACATCTTCCACTTCAATAAACACATGTCCACATCAACATTTTAAAATTCTATGTGGCAATCCATAGCATGAAAACATCATACATTATTTACTCAATAGTTAAAAGTTTTAAGCTACTTCCAAATTTCTGATACTTTTTGATAATCTAGAGTTTTTGTTTTTGTATAGTCATCTTTTTATACTTGTCCAGTTAATTTTTTTAGAATAAATGTCTTTAAAGGACTTTCTGGGCCAAACAGTATGCATGTTTATTTATTTTCAATATATCAATAGATTTAGGGATATAGGTTAAATTCCATTACGTGTATACATTATGTAGTGGGAAAATCTTGGCTCTTAGTGTGTCCTAATAATGATACTCGTTCACATTGTACCCAACAGATAATCATGTCATTTGCAGTAACATGAATAGGATTAGAGGCCATTATGATAAGTGGAGTCACAGAAATATCACATGTTCTCACTCATATGTGGGAGCTAAAAAAAATGATCTCATGGAGTTAATGAGTAGAATGGAGGTTGTCAGAGGCTGGGAAAGATAATGGGGGGAGATGAAGAGAGGCTGGTTAATGAGTACGAAAATTGGATAGAACTGGAAACTACTGTGCTACATGAAGTGACACAGGAATGGAAATTCAAATACCATAGGTTCTCACTTATAAGTGGGAACGAAGCTATGGGTACTTAGGGGCATATAGACTGCACAATGGACACTAGAGACTCAGAAAGGGGAAGGAGGAGAGGGGAAGAGGAAGAGGAAATTACCTATGGGGTATGCTCTTTTAAAAGCAATTGTCATTTTCCCCCGAAATGTTAGTGAGAGAAAAGTGGCTCTCCTTTGCTATTTTAATTCCTCAATCCCTGTGCTCACCTCTCTTCCTAGGAAACAATAGTCTTGATGGAAGTCATTATTCTCCATACCGGTTTCATGGTTTCATGGAGGTTCTCCCCCTCACTACATGGTGATTCTCCCCCTCACTACAGGCAAGCCTGAAAATATAGATGCATGTGACTATCTTCATTACAGGTGTGGAAAAGGAGTGCTAAATCCAACAATGGGCAAAACAAAACAAACATTTCAATTCAGTTGCAACCCAAGTTAAGGCAATTATGTTTTCAGTAGCTAACAAAGCTTGAAAAGATGATACTGGAAACATTACTGATAATCTTAAAAATCATGGAAAATCTTAAAAGTCCTGAAAAATTGCCAGAAAATTGATGATGAAAACATTATGCTTCTTAATTTTAAATAATGTGATCATGTTAATACATATTCTTGAAACTACATACTGTTAACATTGTATTAATAGAAAAATAGCCAAATGAATTGTTAAACAGGTACTTTGAATTTTGCCAAGGGATTGGTAATCAGTAGAAGGTAGCGTTATTAAAAACAACAAATGCACTGAGTGTGGTGGCTCACCCCTGTAATCCTCACACTCTGGGAGGCCAGAGTGGGAGGATTGCCTCAACTCAGGAGTTTGAGACCAACCTGAGTGAGAGTGAGACCTCCTATCTCTAAAAATAGCTGGCTGTTGTGGCAGGCACTGGTATTTCTGGTATCCAATGTGCACAGCCCTATTATGAAACTAATTTATAGCTTTCATAGGAAAGCTATAACCTAATTATAGCCTAAGAATATGGGGGAGGAGAGGGGAAGGGAGGGGGTGGATGAGTGGAGGGAGGGTGATTGGTGGGATCACCTCTACGGTTTATCTTACAAGGGTACAAGTGAATCTTTCTAAAAGTAGAATATAAACATCTTAACACAATAAGAAAATGACATAAAGGCTATGTTAACCAGTTTGATGAAAATATTTCAAATTGTATATGAAAACATCACGCTGTACCCCATGATTGCATTAATGTATACAGTTATAAATAATAAAAAAAATGAAATTAGAAGAAACAAATGAGTCAATATAAAAATTTCGTACTCATTAACCACCCTCTCTTCATCTCCCCCCATTATCTCTCCCAGCCGCTGACAACCTCCCTTCTACTCATTACCTCCATTAGATCAACTTTTTTAGCTCTCACATATTGTCGGTGGTGCTATGCCACCAGCTCACCCTTGTCAGTGCCACCGTGGCACCTCGTCACCATGTGAATGAAAAGGCTGGGACATGGACTGAAGGTACGAGCCTGCAAGAGGTGGGCTTCCCGTAGGTGCAGAAAGAGCTCTGAATAACCTCTGTTGTGGACTTTTATTGAAGTGACAGGTGTGAGGGGCTCACACACAAGGACTATGTCTTAATGGTCACTATGAGCTGTTTCCCCATGGGCTTGACTCCCACACTGTTGCACCAACTACTTGAGAGAACCTAAGAGTTTAAGGTTGCTGTGAGCTATGACGCCATAGCACTCTACTGAGAGTGACAAAGCGAGACTCTGTCTCAACAACAAACAAACAAACAAAAAGAAATAAAAAACAAGAAATGTCAAATTGTCACCACTTCTCTCCGACAATAAAGCTACTGGGCAGGTGGTTCTGGGGAAAGTCACAGATGTGTGTGCTGATTTGAACTGGGAAGTTCACCATCTGATTCGTGATGCCCCATGTACTATGGGGAGAATGCAGAGGGCTGTGTGGGCACCCTGGAGAGAGTCAGAAGGAGAGGGATCATAATCACAACAGTCCACAGGAGGAGACAGGACAGCAGGGATGTCTTCAAATACCCGAGCAGTTGCCATTGTTGGTCATTCCTGGGAAAGAATTTAGGTAGAATTTAGGCAGAAGTAGATTTTGGTTGATTTAGAGGAATAACTTTTTAAGCAATTATAGCATTCTGAAAATGGCGTTCATTGATTATGGGGTTATAAGTTAGATGACTGGATTTATTAAAATGTTTTTCTCAGAGAGATTATGGAGAATATTTCTGGACTTGGTGAAAGATAAGATTAGATTATCACTGAAGTTCTGTCCAAATTAAGGTTCTGTGCCTCACCGGCAATGCAGTAGAACTCCATAGTTAACTACCTCCCTGCACTGACCTCCTCCCTAAGATGACGTAACTTTCACAGACTGAACATGCATCACATACTCAATGGAAGTTCTTTACGTTGACCACATCCATATGTGACCATATGTTCACCAGATTGTTACAGTCCCTTGGGTGGTCAACTCACAGAGGTTCTGATGTATTTTGTGAATGTCAGGTATTTAATTAGTCTACTTTGGAGTATATAGGAAAGGGGTCAGCACTTAGCTTTACTTCCTTCCTTCCTTCCTTCTTTCCTTCTTTTCTTTCTTTCTTTTTTTGAGATAGAATCACTCTGTCTCCCTGGGTAGAGTGCCAAGTGTCATAGCTCACAGCAACCTCAAACTCTTGGGACTGAGCAATCCTCTTGCCTCAGCCTCCTAAGTAGCTGGGACTATAGGTGTGTGCTACTATACCTGGTTAGTTATTAGTAGAGATGGAGTCTTTCCCTTGTTCAGGCTGGTCTTGAACTCATGAGTTCAAGCAATCCACCCACCTCAGACTCCCAGAGTACTAGGATTATAGGAGAGAGCCACTGCACCCAGCTAGATTTATTTGCTTAAATATTATGTCTTATATTTTCTTCCTATATTTACATAAATGGTCTTTAGTGTTAAATGCTGTCTTAATTTACCCATTTAATATAGTATTATGTTTCTTTTCTAAATTCTTTAAATATTTCTCAGACAAAGCATAACCAAAACAAAATGAGCTGGACAAGAGTTGAGTCAGCAGGGTGTCAGGTCAGTGTCACCTCAGAGGAGAAAGCAGGAGTCAGTGAACTGTGAGGCAGAGTTAGAATGGGAAGTAGGTCAACTGACCAGCATTCACAATTCACAAAGCAGAACCAAAATTCTCTCCTCGGAGTTTCCAAAAACTCTAGTCCAGAAGTGGAGACGAATACAGAAGTCAAAGAACACAACTAAGTATCTGGTTAAGCAGCAGGGTACCCTAAAGTTTATATAATTCTACTATACATCTCCCTGGTGTCCTTAGGAAGTGTATGTTGTATTGTACTAGTGATATGACATGATATGCTATGATATATGATATGGCATATGATATTGGAACATACAGTGGCTTCACCCAGCCACTAAAAATCTCCTATTTCTGTTGTTTTCCTCTAACCACTTTATCTTACATTTACCAAATTTGAAGTATGATTGCTCCTTATATGAGCATGTATTTAGCCTTGTAAGTCTTCCTATAGTTTGTTTGGTTGAAGAACTTAGGAAGTTTTGCAATTGTAATGAAATCTGCTTCTGAATTGTTCTTTACAATGTTATTTCTGGGAAACCCAACTGCTTACCCTGACTGTCCTACTCGGGCATTCTCTCTGACACCATGGGAATTCGGTTTTTAGACTAGCTTTTGATGTGGTGCTTTGTTAATACTTTTCTATTGGCCTTACACTGTCACCCCATTGGTCTCTCTTGCTTGGGTACATGTCTTTTCTCTGTTCCTCATGTTTTGGAAAAATTATGCTTTCTAAATCAAACATCTCAAAAGCTGCAATGAAGGGATTCATGGTATTATATATTTTAGTTTCCAGTATATTCTCAAATTTGGAAAAGTCTCTTGGAGTGTTTGTTTTCTAGGATTCTTCCTAATTTAAAAATTTCACTTTTGCTCCCTTTGCACTTTATACTTAAGGAACTTTGCAGAAACAAGATCCAATACGCAGAATCTTCTTTCTGCTGCATGAGCCACGTGCACACCCCACACACAAGCACACATACACATTTTCCCCTCCCCCCCCAGCACACACTTTGGATCACGCTTGTGCACTTGTATCAACTTTACATTCTGTGAATTCCAGTCCATTCTTCCAAACTTTCCAATGTTCATAATCATAATGTCAAAAATGTGTTCCTGCTTCAATCACTTAAAAATAACACTGCATTTGAAAATAATTCTGCATTTGAAAAATCCTATGTGCATAATCAATGCCTTCATTCATGACAATAGTTTGAAATAATGTATTTCTGCCTCTGCACCTGTGGCTCAAGCGGCTAAGGCACCAGCCACATACACCTGAGCTGGCAAGTTTGAATCTAGCCCAGACTCGCCAAACAACAATGACAGCTGCAACCAAAAAATAGCTGGGCATTGTGGTGGGCGCCTGTAGTCCCAGCTACTTGGGAGGTGAGGAAGCAAGAGAATAGTTTGAGCCTAGGAGTTGGAGGTTTCTATGAGCTGCGATGCTACGTCACTTACCCAGGGCAACAGCTTGAGGCTCTGTCTCAAAATAAATAAATAAATAAATAAATAAATAAATAAAGAAAGAAAGAAAGTATTTCCACATGTGCTAGCATTACTACATGCCTAGATTGTGTTCCCTTCCCTAATCACAGTTAGTCTCGTAATTGCAGGGTTCCTCAATTTAGGTGTGGATCACTAATGACAAATTGAAAGTGGAGGATCCAGGCTTCCTACAAGCTATGCTAAGTCCTTTTTCACTTTGTGTCTCTTAAGAGACATTTTCCACTAATTTTGAAATCATTAGGAATTGACCATATCTCTTAAGCCAAGGCAAAGCTGATTTTATCCCCTCACTCAATTACCTAATGTAGCATTTTAAAATTATGCTACAATTATGAATCAGATTATGTATTGCTGTTGGTCTTTTAGACTATGAGAGTATTTCGAAGGCAAAGGCTGTGTAGTTGCAAACTCCTGACATAGTGAGCCCTTAATGAGAGTTTCCTGAAGGAATGATTGAATAATCGTATTCCAGTTGTGTAGTAGAAAGGACCCTAGGCTGGCAGGCAACAGATCTATGCTATGGAGATGGTGCTACCAGGAACTAGCTGCATAATCCACAGGAACTTAATTTTTCTTATCACTTTCTTCACTAGTAAAATAAAGGAGCTGGCATAGCTGTTCTTTTTTAGATCAATTCTATGGCATATAATTTCTCAGTGACATTTAAAATCATCTCCCAACCACCTGTGATAAATGGTTCTTTAACAGAAGAAGAGGACAGAGAGGAGGCAGGGCTGGGAAGGGGTTTCGACAAGCCCACGTCTTTGGATAATCCCCCAACCCTATTTCTTGCTTTTATAATTCAGTAGATGCCTTTTCCTCTTTGTTACATTTTCTTTTCCTAAATGCCCAGACAAATATTAAAAGAAGATATTACGTTTCACTCTTTGAGTACCTGTCCCAAATGTCAGGGGAATGTGGCTCCAAGTTGTGCTGGGTGGCTAGTGGAAGAAGCTAGGTGAGGGTTAAAGTGGGACCACGGCTCAGACATTGATGTTTAAGCCTTTATTCTAGTGAAGTGATTTTAGCCACCTGGATAGGAGCTATTTTTTAAGATCTCTCGTTGTAATTGCACCTTCTTATGGGCATGATGGATGGTCAGGGTGACAGGCAACATCTGCCCCTGACGGCATGTTATGTTGTCGTGCAGAGAGGCAGGGCAGCCCAGTGGACCCCTCGGGGCGGGGCGAGTCAGGGAGCACACATTTGAACCCCATCTCTGTCCTTCAAACTTGTGGGATGACCTTATAGAAGGCACTTAACTAATCTGTAGCTCTGTTTTGTATCATCCATAAACATGGAGGAAATAACAACTTTTCAGCCTTTAGTGGAGGACTAGCTAATAAATCATCGGAACGTGCTTGGCAATAAAATTCTCTGCAGAAGAGGGGAGAGCTAGCAGCATGCAAATGGTCTAGTAATTGCATTTTCCCAGGAAAAGCAAATTTTGCTCAAACCCACACTAGGAGAAATGCACCCAGTCTAGGCAGAACACCTTTGAAATAATGAACAAAAGTGTTATCTGATCTTCGCAGCTCCCTGAACAGAATAGGCTAATTGAGCTGAGGGCTGGGGTGGGGTCTTAGTGTAACATGAGCTGAGGAGCTGAGAAATGGATTCCCTTATGTGGTGCATATATTTTTTTTAGAGACAGAGTCTCACTTTGTTACATCGGTAGAGTGCTGTTACATCACAGCTCACAGCAACCTCTAGCTCTTGGGCTTAGGTGATTCTCTTGCCTCAGCCTCCCAAGTAGCTGGGACTACAGGTGCCTGCCACAATGGCCGGCTATTTTTTGTTGCAGTTTGGCTGGGGCCAGGTTTGAACCCGCCACCCTTAGAATATGGGGCCAGCGCCCTACTCACTGAGCCACAGGCACCACCTCTGGTGTGTATGTTATTGGAGTTCTATTTCTGCTGTAAAAGAAGAGACTCTGAATTAGGACACTACATCCTAAAAGTCAATCTCAAACCAGGAGTTACATGGTTCAGAAATGAGCATGAGAAAGGAGGCCTTTGAAAGAGACAGCACCCAGTTATAGTGACATTTTTAAGGCCACCATCCTCGTTCTGGTATGTCTGTGGCTAAAGTCCAGAGTTTTTCAGACTGAAAAGACTGCTATTTCAGTGGGTTTGTTTGTTTGTTTGTTTAAATCTAGGTAATGATCCCACCTTGAACTTCAATTGTTAAATTTCTCCCTACCCCTGCACTTGATGGTTTTCTGTTTGCCCCATTTCTCTACTATGAATGCCATCTATTCTTCAAGCCTCCTTTAGAAGTTTCTCTCAATTCTGGGTCTTTACCTTTGAAGATGTTAAATTTAGACTCCAAAGGGCCTCTATATTTGACCTCAGATGACTTTTCTTCTTATTATATTATTCTAGTATTTATTATTATATTATTTTAATAATCCTATACACCAGGGGTATCCAACCTGCCCATGGGTGGCATGCTGATTTTGTGAAGACGTTTTGCTTATCTGTGGTGTCAGACATCATATCATGAAAAATATGGACCTTTTTTTGCTAATCAGCTTTCATTAGTATTTGTGTATTTAAATATGCAGCCTAAGACAACTCTTATTCTTCCAATGTGTAGCAGAGGAAAAACAAAGAAGTTGGATCCCCCTGCATACATAAAGATTATTCTGTTTTTAATTTTAAAATATTAAGGGTATGCAAATGTTTTAGGTTACATGGACCCCTTTTGTAATGCTTGAGTTCTAGCTATAGGTATACCCATAATCCAACTGTACTCATTGCACCCATTAGGTAGATCTTTGCCTCCCCCAACCCCTCTCCCATGGCTGAGTTCCACTAAGTGCTACTTCCCTCTGTGCACATGTGTGCTCACTGATCAGTTTCAATTTAATAGCAAGTACATGTGGTATTCATTTTCATTCTTTTTTTTTTTTTTTTTTTGAGACAGAGCCTCAAGCTGTCCCCCTGGGTAGCATGCCGTGGCATTACAGCTCACAGCAACCTCCAACTCCTGGGCTCAAGCGAGTCTCCTGCCTCCGCCTCCCAAGTAGCTGGGACCACAGGCGTCCGCCACAATGCCCGGCTATTTTTTTTTTTGGTTGCAGCCGTCATTGTTGTTTGGCGGGTCCGGGCTGGGGATTCGAACCCGCCACCTTAGGTGTACGTGGCTGGCGCCTTAGCCGGTTGAGCTATAGGCGCCGAGCCTCATTTTCATTCTTGAGAGACTTCACTTAGGATAATAGTCTCCAATTTCATCCAGATTGGTGCAAAAGATGTTAATTTGCCTTTTTATGGTTGAGGTACTCTGTGGTATATATATATTTATATATATGTGTGTGTGTATATACCATATTTTATTAATCCATTCATGAATTGATGGGCACTTAGGTTGATTCCACATCTTTGCAATTGTGAATTATGCCATAATAAACATTAAAGTGTAGGTGTCTTTTTGATTAAAGTCTACTTTTTCTTTGGGTAGATACCCAATAGTGGGATTGCTGGATTGAATGATAGGTCTACTTTTAGTTCTTTGAAGACTGTCCTGTTTTCCATAGAGCTTGTGCTAATTTGCAGTCCCACCAGCAGTGTATGTGCTCTCTGCACCCCGGCCAATATCTCTTCTTTTTGGACTGTTTAATGAAAGCCATTCTAACTGGGATAATGGGATATCTCACCCCAGTGGCTTTAATTGGCATTTTCCTGGTGATTAGTTGGCATTGAACATTTTTTCATATGTTTATTGACCATTTTTCTTCTCCTTTGAGAGGCTTCTGTTCATGTCTTCTACCCGGTTTATAATAGGGTTGTCTCTTTCTTGCTGATTCGCTTAAGTTCTTTGTATATTTTGGATAGCAGTCCTTTACTGGATGTACAGCTTGCGAATATTTTCTCCCATTTTGTAGGTTGTCTATTCGCTCTGATTATTTCCTTAGCTGCGCCTTTTTTTAGTTGTACCACTTAGTGTATCATGTGATTCTTAATATTTTGTATACGGCAGTTTTGGTCATGGAAAATTCGCTCAGTGTTTACTTACCTGGAAAAGACATAATTTCTCCATAGATTGTGAAAATTTAATGATTGCAGGAAAGACCCACCTGTAGAGATAATTCTTTGGGGCCTGTAATAAGCTCTAGTCCTTTCTGAGGAGCACTTGAATGCCCGCGGCTGTGGGAGGCGCCTTGTGGCTCCCAAGGCGTTGGTGTTCATCTCAGCAGAGTTGGGTGGAAAAGCGAGGCTGAGAGTGGTTAGGTCGGATGAGCCTGGATGGCTTTGCAGGGCTTCAGCGGGGCTCAAAGGTTGTTTTCCCAGCCGCTAGTGGCAGGCGAGGCAGGTTCTCCAGATGGCTGTCGCGAGCGAGCTCCTCCCCTCTTGCGCCACCCCTGCCCTCCAGCGTCGGTTTGCAAACAGGCGCCTCAACAGTGTAGCCCTCGGTTGCTATGGCACCGCCGACTGGGGTCTTCTCGGCCAGGGGAGCTGGCCTAGTCTGACCCAACAGCTTTCCTGGGGAAGGGGAGCGCTTGTCGGCTCACGTGGGCTCCCTCCCCTCGCGAGTCCAGCACCCAAATTTCGCCTCTGTCCCCAGCACCCCGTCGTAGTCCCGGGGGTTTGGGATTTGGTTTGCGTGTCTGACCTACCCGAGTGCCTCTCCGGGAAATGTCGCCGGGCAGGGAACTTCCAAATCGGCACCCACGTCCACGGCAGGTCTTCAAGGGGAAAGGCATGGGCTCTCCTCTTTTTGGAAACCTCCGACTGGAGGATATTCCGTTGGGGAGAGGTGGCCGCTTGCTAGATTCTCAGCTCAAAGTGCTCTCCTGGTTGCAGGGAGGGATGGACCGGGGAGAAGAGCCTGAATGGAAGAAAGCCGGCTTGCGGGCTCTCAGGTCCCTCTCCCTGGAGGGAAATCCTGCGTGGAGTGTCCGTCCTCTGGAGTTACACGAGTTCTCCCCACAGTTCCGTGGTTGCCACCTTGCTGTGGGCTCGTGGGAATGAGCAAGCTTCCAAGCACCTGGTAATCCGCTGATCTCCAAAGGAGTGTGAGAAGGAGTGAGGGACGCCCGCCCTCATCGCTTCGCTGATCTCCGAGTCTCTCTGGCTTTGGCCTTCGCTAATACCTATTGTTCCTTCTCCCTCTTCTTTCTCTGCTTCACAGTTTTCCTCCATGAGGTCACAGCAGGCTCTGGTGCTTCTTCTGACCTACACCAGTGCTGTGTTTTTCTCCCCTCTCCTTTGTTTGAAACCTTCCTTCTCTCCATGATGGTCCAGTAAGTGGTGTCTCTAATCAGACATGTCCTCCTCCATGCCCCAACCTCAGCTCATCTCATCTTGTGCCAATCTTCTTTTTTTCTCTCTCTCTCTCTCCTTCCTTCCTTCCTTCCTTTTTTCCTTCCCTCCCTTCCTCCCTCCCTTCCTCCCTCCCTCCCTCTCTACCTCCTTTCCTTCCCTCCCTCCCTTCCTCCCTCCCTTCTCTCTCTCTCTTTCTTTTTTTCTTCTCTTTCTCTCTTTCTCCTCTGATTCCTCTCCTTCCCCCTCCCCCTCCTTTTTTCTCCTTCTTCTCCCAGAATCTCACACTCTTCCCTGGGCTGGAGTGTAGGCTGTCATCAAAGCTCACAGCAACCTCAAATTCCTGGGCTGGAGTGATCCTCCTGCCTCAGACTACCAGCAGCTGGGACTACAGCTGCCCACCACCATGCCCAGCTTCATCAGGCCAGTCTTGAGTGCAGCTAGCGCATACATCACCTTTGCACAAATATCATAAAAGCTCCCGGCTTAGTGGAGGAGAAAGCACCACCTGCTCTACTCCAGCCTCATTCCTTCTCTTCGTCTCTTCTTTGCAGCCCCATCTGCACAATATTTTCCGTGCACAGACTGCGCAGTCCTATGTGCAGGCTGCGTGCATTATTTGTATCCCCTCTGGTCTGGTTGGTGTGTTGCTTTGCGATGTTATCTGGGCACAGGCACTGAAAGGCATTAGTGGAGGCTGAGTCCCCCTGGTGCCTGGGCCAGCATCCACCTGCCCTAGAGGCCTCACTCAGGAGCTGGTAGCTATAGGGCTGAGCTGGCCATCTCCACTGTCAGTCCATGTCTCGAATCTCCACTGCTCTTCCTAGTCCTCATGGCTGATCTTTTATTTCTCCCAGAAAGTTCTGCTCTTATTATGGAAACCATGCCTGCTTTTATAGAAATAATTGAAAAATAAAGTACAGTATGAAACAGAAAATAGAGCTCATGCAGAGTCCACACTAATAAAGGTAGCAGCCTGTTTTGTATGACTTTCTTTCTATCTCATTTTTTAGTGATGTCCACACACACAAACAAACATTCACAAGTACACACAGACACACACATCTGTCAAAATTAAGGTGATGCGAAATGTGTATTTTATAGGTTCTCTTTTTTTTTTTTTTACTTAACGTGATACTCTCAGTCAAGAATAAGTGGTATCTTTTATGCTTGTTATTAAGTATGATTGGAAAATGATTTTGAATAGCTACCTGGTGTTCCTTTGTATAGATGTACTAATATGTATTAAGTGAATCCCAAATGTACTTTAACGCTCTTTCCAACACTTTGCTCTGGTAGGTGAAACAAACATAAATGTACCTCCAGTCTCTAAGCTTCTCCCCACCTCCATTGCCACCTGTGGCCCAGGTGACCACAGCTCTCTGCTGCATGACCACAACACATCACAGTGGTTCTGCACAGACTAGAGTCCACAGACTGGAGTCTGCCTCTTATGAATGTGGCCTGGGAATCTCCTCGGCCTTCCTTTACCTCAGCTCCTCATCGGCAATGTGTAGTCATCACTGGCAGTGGTACCTACTTAAAGGGGTGTTAGGAAAAGCAATAATGTACAGAAAGCACTTAGAATATTGACTGGTATGTTAGAAATTCTTAATACACTCTGACTTTTTAACAACTTATTAGCTTATCACTCTCACCTGAATATGCTCCAGCCTCGATGTGGTAGCTAATGTTCCATCAATGCATTGAACCAATCAAGATTTAAAGACATATGCAAGTTCATCATCCCTAATCATCAGAGAGATGTAAATCAAAAACACCCTCAGTTATCACCTGACCCCAGTAAGATTATCCCACGTCACTGAGTCCCAAAGTTACAGATGCTGGCACGGATGTGGAGAGAGGGGAAGACTTTTACACTGTTGGCAGGACTGCAAACTAATACAGCCTCTTTGGAAAGCAGTATAGAGAATACTCAAAGATCTCAAATTAGACCTCCCATTTGACCCCACAATCCCACTACTAGGCATCTACCCAGAAGAAAAAATAATCATTTATCATAAGGATATATACACTAGATTATTTATCACAGCTCGATTTACGATCTCCAAGATGTGGAAACAACCTAAGTGCCCACCAACTCAAGAATGGATTAACAGGCTGTGGTGTATGTATACCGTGGAATACTATTCATCTATAAAAAGATAGTGACTTCACATCTTTTGTATTAACCTGGAAGGAGATGAAAAACATTCTTCTCAGTCAAGTATCACAAGAATGGAAAAGCAAGTATCCGATATACTCAATACTAATATGAAGCCAGTAGATGATCTAATTCATACCCTCACTGGAGAAAAAACTCATGTCAGTTCAAGTTGGCAGGAGGAGGGGTGAGGGAGGGGGGACAGGGGAGGTGTTATTGGGGTGCTCCCATTGAATGGGCACAATGTAAGGGTGTATGGCACACCATTTGGGTGCAGGACATAATTACAAGAGGAACTTCATCTAACAAATTCTAATATTATGATTTGGATGTTTGTACTCTCACATTAACCCAAAATTAAGAAAAGCTTAATTACATTAGTAGTAAATAAATTAATGTACAAATAATGATAATGGCCCTAAAATAAGGAGGTTACCGACCTTAGCACAGACATTAGGAAAGAACAATATGGAATTCAGAATGTGTATGAAAGTAAGGAAATTGAGACAGGACTGAGACTTCCTAGTGAAGAGGCACAAAATTTCATATTAAAATCCTTCTGGATAGTATTAATTGCAGAGATATATTTAAGTTATTTTATCCTTGAATCCTTTGAATTGTCATTTAAATCTCTTCTGTCATGTCCTACAAATTGTTTTCTTATTTTCATAGAGTTTTGAATTAAAGAACCTCTTCCAAAAAGAAAAAGAAAAAACCTATGCATGTACATTGAATACAGGTGTAGCTTTTATCTAGACCTAAAGAAGACCTCAGGTACAGTTTATATGTAGTTGGAAAGGAGGTATGCTTTCAGAGAAATGGACTTCAGGCATTTTCTGACCTCTAATAGACTTTAATATGAAGCAATGGAATTGACTTTTCTTTTTTTGCATTTTTCAGATATGATGCCACAAATCACCACAGTTTGTTCCCCTCTCTTCCCCCACCTCAAAGAGAAGTTTCTGCTGAGGTTATTAGGTGTCTGCAGTGATTCACTGTGATCTTTGTGGGAGAAAGCAACACAGATTTTATTTTCTAAATTCTTCAGAACATTATTTTAACATCTTGTTCTCTAAAATGTGTTCTCTTTGGTGGTAATAATTATTGCAGATGTGAGTGAAGCTGAGTTTGAATCATTTAAGACTTTAACATTCACAAATAATGCCTGTTTCTAAGATTGATATTTAGGCGGTAAAATCCAAATAGTGAAGTTGTGTTGTGTTTCAGGAAAATCAACAACCAAGCAAACAGCTTGTACCATAAGGAGATGATTCCGTTTGGGCATTCTACAAAGATGGACATCCTCTCGTCAGTTAAGAAGGGTCATTATTGAATCATCTGGGGTCTTTTTGAGGTGTGTTCCTTTGAAGAAGCATTTGTTTGAAACAGAGAGGTCACAGGACACAGCAGAGTCAAATTATACAATATGCCAGCAAAGAACACTGTGAAATGAATTCAATTAAAGAGCAGGGGAAACTGGCAATAACTGCTGAAGACTGGCCCAAATTTAGTCTCTGTTCTCAGGAATGATTTTGTCTAACTTTTGGCAGTTTTCTTTCTAATCACCTTCCTTGATATCTTACAGAGTTATGATATCATTCTTTGGGTTTTGAGGAATGGGCAATTTACTAAATACAAATCAAACCGTCAGAAAAATAGAGCAATTATGAAGATTAAGCATTGCCTATGGTTTACTTTTGTCAGGAACTCTGTGTTCAAATCAACTCCAACATGGGATTTAGTCTCTCAGCATAGTCTTTTCGAGTGGGAAAGGAGGTGTGCAAAATAAAAACCATAATGAAATTCAAAGGTAGTTCTGAATTCAATTTTGGCTGTACCGGGTACTTGCTAGGTGACCCTTCAGTTCATGTCTTATCTGTTCAGACCCTCAGCATAAAACAGAAGTGACAGACGCTTAATGGCTGATGTAGCATAAGCTACCCTCTCTCCCCAGTGCTCCCGTTCACCAGTGCTGTGTTCCACCACAGTATCTGGGGCTGCTCCTAAAACCCTCTCTGAATTCGGAGGTCAGGCCAGAAGAGCCATGGGGTGGAGGGTTAATGCCCACAGGGCAGCATTCAGCCAGTGATACACAGGGACTCTTGGGTTGGACAACACTGAGATGTGTTCCACAGCATGTCCCGGGGGCCCCGGGGGATCAAGCACCAGTTCCACAATAGTACTCTGCTCATGGCCACACTCTGTACTGGCTCCCTTTCTTTTTTTGTCTCATTTCCACTTGCCTGTGGTCCTTCCTGGGGTCACCTGCCATGTCAATCACTAGTGCTCAAATCCTTGTCTACTTCTGGGGAATTCACCTGAGACACCCGCGTACAGCAGTAACTCAGTAAGTGGTGGCTGTCATCACTGCCACTGCAGAGGAACACATCAACCTTTAATTTGATCTTCTGTTGACTCAGCTATGAGAAATTATGCTTCCTTTACAGAAACCCTGCAAAAGTTTCAAAGATGAAGCAGAAGCAGGCCCCGGCAGAAGGCAGGTGCACACGTGAGTGGAAGAAATACTGAAAGAACAAGGAATTGCATTGGCTGAGAGGAAGCAGCCAAGGGGCCGGTGCTCGGGGAAAGACGCTGCACTGAAGCTCGCGTGGAGAACACAGTGGTGGGAGAACACAGTGGTGGGAGATCCAGCAGGCACTTTGGACTCAGGAATCACATGAGTGGGTGGCAGGAAATGTGTCTGTAAACAACAGAACCGAGTCTTAAGCTGCCAGGCTGGAGCTTGGAGACAGGCTCGGGGCTGAGGCGTAATGACTGGCACCTCCTTCCAAATATCTGCAGAATATCAAAACGAGTATCTCCCGTCTTATTTCCCCTGAATCCAGCCCCTCACTCCTGCCTTTTCCTTCTGGGAAATGCTGCTTTCAACCATGGGACTCAGGTGGGAGCTCTAGTCCTATCACAGACTCCTATTTTCCTGAGTGGGTGAGAAGACGTTCTTGGAATTTTTCCATTTGAAACTAAGGGAAAAATGGCAATACCTCTTGGGGTGCAGAGAAGGCAGGTGAAGCCAGAGAGAGACAAGCCTGGGAGCTTCCCTGGAGAGGTCAGAGGTGCGCGTGGAGAAGCGAAGGGGAGTGCGTGCGCGTGGGGCAGGCAGGGAGCGTCTCGGCGTTGGAGTTCCTGCGTCCAGCATCTTTGATGGCCTTTAAAGCGGTCTGATCTTTCTGCCAGGTCTATTCTTTCCAGCTAATTCTCTCTCTCTACCCCCATCCCCACCCCACTCTGCAAATGGGTTCCCATCACTTGCAATGCTTGCAGTGTAAAGAACCCACATAACACGTTAAAGTATCCGGGCATACATCCCACTTTCTTCTTCTTCTTTTTTAATTATTGAGACAGAGCCTGAAGCTGTTGCCCTGGGTAGAGTGCTGTGGCGTCACAGCTCAAAGCAACCTCCAACTCTTGGGCTCAAGCGATTCTCTTGCCTCAGCCTCCCAAGTAGCTGGGACCACAGGCTCTGCCACAACGCCAGGCTATTTTTGTTTGTTTGTTTGTTGTTTAGCAGGCCCTGGCTGGGTTCGAACCCGCTAGCCCTGGAGCCCTGGAGCATGTGGCCGGCGCCCTAACCACTGAGTAATGGGCGCCTCCCCACCCTCCCCCACTCGTTCCCCTTCTTTAATTCACTTTTGTAAGAAGAACCATCATAAGCAGCAGAGAAAGTCGCAGTTTTCGAGGAGGGCTGAAGGACGCGGTGGAGGACGTAGGGTCTGGACTAAAGAGGGTGAGCAGGGGCCACAGGGGCAGGATGCGACCGGGCAGCGCAGGATGGAGCCTCCATCAGACCTGAGGCGGGAGCGGCTGGAGCTGTTTTTGTCTCGGTCTAAATAGCTTAGCTCAGCCTGCAGTTCGAGTGGCGAGTGGGTGGGAAACTCGAGCTTTGAGTCATTAGGACAGCAGAGGCAGGGGAAAGGTGGAGGAAGCCCAAGATGTTTTTAGTTTTACTTCTAATTATAAGAGAAACATTCTCAAGGGATGGGCACTCTTCTGGATTATTAAAAGACTGGGACTGTATTCGTTCTTTCCAATCAATCTTTTACTTTCGGTTTTTGACTCATATAGTTCATGCCCTATAAATATTCTTTTAGTATCACTTAAAATGTTAAACAAGCATATTTAATTTTAAGAAGCACATTTACTTCTGAAAATATGAAAAATTTTGAACACTTTAATTCCGATTACCTCTCCTACAAAATGCCGTCTTTGTGAGGGATTTTAGGTGTAACTTGATTTGATATTATCCCCACTATTTAGATGTATTTGTTTAAAACAGTTTATATTTATTTAGATGTTTAGACGCCACGTATTTGCTGTTTTTTGCTCTCATTTTACCCCTTTGCATCTCAGATATTCCTTTAGGATCATCTTGATTCTTGAAATATCTACTTCAGACTTCCCTTTAATAAAGTAGGTAACAGACTCAGTTTTTATTTACTAAAAGCACCCCCTCCCATGCTCATATTTCCATGTATAGTTTCACTGGGTATAGAATTCTAGGTTGATGGTTTCTTTCTTTTTTTTGGAAGAAATCACCACAATATCTGCTGTATTCTTCTGAAGAGATTTTCTATCTGCTTTCATCAAGCTTCTGGAGGAAATAATAAAGTGGGACATTTTATACTAACATTTCAACTGAATGTTTTGGTGCTCAAAAATGTTTAGTTCTGGCTCAAACTTAATGCAAGTAGGACCTGGCAGTTAGGAATTTTCACATAATATTTTTTGTTGTTATATGTCAAACAAATACAGAAAGAAACATGAATTTTCTTAGTATCTCTGGACAGGTTTATTTTCCTAGCTCATGAAAGGGTCTCAATATAACCATTTGCTTTGTCTTATATTCCCTAGTAGTTGGTTAATGAAAAATCAAACTTTAGGTTGCCAGAAATCAGCAAACATCGGCAGGGTATGCATCAGTTCCAACCCTTATCTACCTCTATGGATTAAGATTTTCTTATCTAAGATTTTCTGTCCTCTAAGAAAATCCCTAACATTTTGTGTTTATATAATGTTATATGGAATTTTTAAATGTGCTGTACACACATATAACTCTTACCACCTAGTCTATCATATTACTAAAAATGAACATAAATGCTTTTAAAGAATCACAAAATTAACCATGAAAAAGAGTCCTGACCCTGCCTGGCATTTGCTTTTCAAGGAAGAAATATATCTGTACTGGGTTCCATACCTACTGTAACAGGTAGCCCAGGTAGAAAAACTTTCCTGCTTACAGAGATATTGATAATTACATATATTTATACAAACAAAATACTATCTTATGTGTATTTTAAATTCTGGCTAGTTAGTATTGATATCTAATTTGATAGGAGGGGGCACGGGAAAAGGCTGGAAATATCTTAAGTTTCAGATTCTGGTCCCAATATAGGGACTGATGTATTTATCAGTAACAGAGGCAGAAATCCCCGTGGTTCCCTAGACAAAGTGGCCAGGGTTGAGTGAAAATCTGCAACACAGGGATCCCGTGACTTTCCAAGTATATGGAAAGTTTTTTCAAGAAACACACTGTACCTTTATAACTTTATCCTTAGCACCTAGGAAAGAGTCTGGCACAGAGTGGGTTTTCAGTAAATGTTTGTTGAATGACTACGTAGATTTCCAGTATTTCCTCCAGGGATAATGGATACCATAGTGACAGGGAAAACTATTTCCAAACATCAACCTAAGTGTATCTACTACTTCAATTTTGTAAGATGTCTCAGATGATTTTTGCAAAATCTTAAGCTTAAAAGCATCACTGCCTCCAGGCGAAAGAGCTTGTGGACAGAGGGAAAAACAAAAGTTCTCTCCTTTTTGACTTTCTTGAATATTATTCCTCTTTAGGGTTCTGGAAATCTCTGCTACAAATCTTGTTTTAGGACTATGTTTCATTATTTTTATTCTCTAAAATCAGGTGACTCAACCTGGTTTGTATTAGATGCCCTCGTGGGTTGCTTGGAACTCGCTGTTTGTTTTGGGTTTGGCTTGGATTCTGGTAGATCCAGAATGTCCCTGTGAGTACAGGATGGACACATCCCCTTGTGTTACAGGTCATCTCTTATGGTGAAGAGGTTAGATTCCTTTGAGCTCCTAAAGTTAGACTTGTTTTAATTGTCTTCTTAGCCCTCATTGATTTCTCAGCACCGTGTCCTTTTTGAGCCATGGAAATAGGCCTGTTAGTCAATTAGGTGGACTAGAGAAAAAGACAGGTGGGAGAGGGCAGCTCAGTCTCTGAGAGATATGAAACCAAGCTCCAAGACATGTGTGTCTGGGACTTAGATATGTTCATAAGTAGTCTCTGAAAATCACTCAGAAGTGAAGATCGGTACATACGTACACAGACACACATCAACTATCTGGGCTTCTATCAGTTTACAGTGAATGAGTTCTCTCATAGTTTAAATAATTTCCAATGTTGATTTAAATAAGAAGCTCAACTACAACTTGAATTTTACCACAGAAATGAAAACAATGTAACCTAAACATTTACACCCTCATATTAATCTGAAATTTAAAAAAAAAGAAAAAAATGTGGGCAAGACATAGTTTCTACCCCGTGTGGTAACAAATATATAATTAAATCATTTTTTAATTATAAATTAATATGAGGGTACAGATGTTTGGGTTACATTGTTTTCAATTCTAAGGTAAAGTTCAAGTTGTAGTTGAGCCCTTCACTCCGGGGCATGCCGAACACCCTCACATTGTGCACACCACATGAGGTCCCACCATTGCCCTCCCTCCTCCTGACAATCACCCTCCCTCTCGCCTATCCCCGCCACCTCTCCCCTCTCCCTTGCTCGATCATATTTGTGTTTTTCTTTCATGTGGATATGTATTTGTTTATACATTGGTTTCATATCTCAAGAATGGAAAAAAAATCAAATAATTGAAAAATATGTGCTTGGACACACAGGAACAGACAAATGAAAATAAACAAATGCCCTATCTTCAAAAAAAAAAATCTGAGATTCTTCCTTGTTGTTTGCAACTTAATATTTTCTAAGGTGCTCTCTGAGGGGATTATATTGAAAACACATTGGCAGCACCCATGCTCAGTTCATACACGAAGGGTGGCTGGCTCAAACCTGGCCTGGGCTTGCTAAAACAACAATGACAACTGCAACAACAACAAAAAAACTATCCAGCGTTGTGGCAGGTTCCTGTAGTCCCAGCTACTTGGGAGGCTGAAGCAAGAGAATCACTTATGCTCAAGAGTTAGAGGTTGCTGTGAGCTGTGACACTACAGCACTCTACTGAGGGTGACATAGTGAGACTCTGTCTCAAAAAAAAAAAGAAAACACATTTCTCTCTCTTTTTGATAAGAGCCTGCCTTCCCCCGAGGAGCCTTCTTCCACCTTGTTCCTCCTGCCGGACTGTGCTGCATTTCCTGCTCTCCCCTCCTTCCCCAAGCCTGACCTCTCCTAAGTCTTTTTCTGTTTCCTGATCTGGTTTTCTCTCTTTTACTACATCTTTCATGCATATATTAATAATCAGCTTGTGATCTTGAGGGAAAATTTTGGCTTCGCCTCTTATTCTGAACTTCTACCAGGGGCCCATGACACTGAGGGTCATTGCTACCATCTCAGAGGCCTCCCTGCCAGCTTGTAATTTATCACTCCCCCAAGACTCCCGTCAGACTTCCGTTCTTGTTTCTTGTGAACCTGCTTCAAGACATTTGCTTCTTGCTATAACTGAGCAGCTACATCAGTCAAATCTTCCCACCAAAAACAGTTATAAAAGCTGGAGAAGTTAAACAAAACAAGTATGTGAAGGCATGTGGGTATGACTAACACAGAAAGGGCATGGGCTACGATTTCTGAGAAGAGGGAGCACCTAGGCAAGTATTACATTCACTCCAAGGTTTAATTTTTTTTTTTCTTAAAGCATTTTTCAGTATCAGCACAGTGGCAGCTAGTATCAGCAGAAGTGAGCAGTTTCACTGGGCTGAGGGAAAGACATCTAAATTCAGGATTTCTAAAGCAAGTGAGAGTGAAAGAGCAAAATCATTGGGGGGGGATATTGAGAATTGGGCTAAACAATTTGCTCACAATTTTCCCCTTAAACTACGCAGGGAGAGCCCTTGAGCAACTCAGCAAAAAGCAGGAACTGAAAACCCAATTTAATGAGTAGCATTTCAGTAGACATGGAATGGTAGAGAGGCAGAGGTTGCAGTCCAATTTCTGCCATGGTGGATTGGCTCTAGGAAACGTACCAGACTCTAAGCAGAGGCCCTGAGGGGAGCAAGACATAAAAATAAGGGCAAAATTGAGATAGACTAGCCCATCAGAAATCCTCAAACTACTTTGACAGGATTTGGGTAATCTACTGTTACTCTATGTACTTGTCAAAGGAATTCTAACCCTCATTGGAAGAACAGAATATCATGCAGTGCCCTTATATAAAATGTATGGAACTGAATAAAAAATTACCCATCAACTAATAAAAAAACAAAATCAACTGATTACATACAAAAAAGCAATAAAAAGTCCTATGTGTGATTCAGATAGTACAGTTATCATATAATTTTAAAACTGTAATTAATATGACCAAGAAAATAGAAGATAAGATGGAGAATTGAACCTATACAAAAGGGGAAGAAACTGGCTCGGCGCCTATGGCTCAAGTGGCTAAGGTGCCAGCCACATACACCCAAGATGGCAGGTTCAAATCCAGCCTGGGCCT
>NW_003852508.1:743063-759743 GCF_000181295.1 Otolemur garnettii | reverse complement strand
AAAAAAAAAAAAAAAAAAAGGAAGAAACTTATAATCTGTTTTAATTTATATAAAAGTCATATGAAAATTCTAGGATTTAAATACATAGTAGCTGGAAGGAAGACTAATGAATGTGTTTATTTGGACAGAGAAAAGCCAAGGATGAGAAAACTGGAAGTTTAGTTATTTCAAAGAAAAAAGAAATGAAAAATACAATAAAAAGCATAGAATACATATAGTATATGGTTAAAAGAAAAAAATACACATAACTGGAATTCCAGAAATAATATTTTTTTAAAAAAGAAAACTACACCTAATTACATCAAAGTCAAGCAGCTCAGAGTAAAAGACAAAGACAGAAAATTATTAAAATTTATTAAAATGATAAAAAAATTTTTATAAAGGAATAATTTATAATAAAATTATAATAAAAATATTAATAATTATAAAAATACTATAAAATAACGTATATTATTCTTAAATAATAATAATAGTATAAAAATTATTTATAAAGGAGTAAGAATAAAATTTACAGTTGACTTGGGGTAGAAAATGGTAGACAGTGAAATATTCACCAAGAGAAAATATCCTTAATAAAAGCATAATAAAGACATTTTCAAACAAATAAAAATGAGGATAATTCGTTGCCAGTAGATCCACACTAAACGAAATATTTGAAGCAGTTTTTGATGTGAGAGAAATCTAATTGCTAGTTGGAAAAAGGAGTATGCACAAAGAAATGAACACTGGTTAAAGGAAATATGTAGGTAAGCGCAAATGAGTATTTATTGTTTAAAACAATAGTAATCCCCTGTGGAGACCCTCGTTTATAGACGGAAGGCCCATATACTTGTGCCTTATTGCCTCTGAGAGTGAGCAGGAATAAGTCATGTTTTTCTACAATCTAGGAGACTCTGAGGTAGAACCCCCACTATGGCCTTTGCCCTAGCGGGAGGAATGTGACATTCCACTGCACTGAGCAGGGCCACCAGGGGGGCTGGGGCGCGTAGGTGCGTAGTAGGCGAGTCATTGGTATAACTTTGGAACCTCCAGATTGTGGATTGACAAGATTAATTTACTGCCTCCAGATGGCTTAGGGCTTCAAAGAGCAGACAATCAGTTTCCTCTGCCCCCACCCCATTTCCGTATCTATCAAGAATTAGCCCGAGAGCTGATAGTATGTGTTTCCTTGATTACTATTTTGAGCATAATGAATAACTTAGAAGAATGTGTATTACCTATCTAGCAGGCATGTGTATCACTTAATCAGTAGTCTAATAGGAACCCAGTAAAAGTTAATTTGTCTTTTTAGAATACGTCACTGAGGTAATGGAATGATTATTGATTAACAGTGTGCACATGGAGAACTGGCTATTTAAACTAGTGAGAAATAAAGAATTTTGCTACTCTCCATCTTAAGGTGATAGTCGTCTTTGTCCTATACTATTCCAATAGCAAGCCTATACTCTGCGACGCCAGTCATCCGCGACACCTGACAACAACACTGGTTAATAGATAGATATGATGTATGGCAAAAATAATGCAAAACATAGAAAGATAAGGTTAAACTGTTATGGGGTTCTTGCATTTTTTTGGAAGGACTGGTAAAAGTATTAATGAAAGGTAGATTGTGATAAGTAAACAATTCATGTCATGATTTTTAAGGTAATGGTTAAAATATTATTGCAAATGTCCAACTAATTAGCCAATAAAATCTGTGTTTGGGAGCACGCCTAGTATACTGTTAAGATTTACTAAAGGTAGATCTGGTGTCAAGTGTCAATAATCTTCCCTAGGGAAATGATGCTGGGATGGGGGGCATCTAAATCTTTGGTTCATTCTAAAATGATAAATGTTTGGGTTCAGAAAGCACATATTTTCCTCACATCAATTTCTGTCTTTGGGGAAACATATGTCATGTTCAGTAACATAGAGAACACCAAGATAAGACAGTGATTTGTCTGTTCAGTGCTAGTTTTGATTTTTTCTTCATTGAGAATCAATAGTATGGGCTCAGTATCGAAAGAAAGGTCAACTGGAAGGTTACTGCAGTAGTGCAGAATAAAGATGTTGAGGCTCTGAACAAGAGGAAGCTGGGGGCTCCCTGGTGGGAGCTGTCTGATTGCATTCAGGAGCGGAGCCTAAGAATTCTACTCAATAATTGTAATTCTTAATTCTCATTCTGCTTTACCCCGTATTTACTCCAATGCATGGGGAATACTTGCTTTTGCCCACAAAAGTCTGAATATCCTGTCTCCTTGTTCTGCCGTCACAAGTAGCTCCAGACAGCAGCTGCAGGTGAGAACTGGGCACCTACCTCCAGGAGATCTGCGCTAGGCTCTCTGAGGGTTCTCCTGGAAGCCACGTTTTCTGTTTTCCCCCACAACGCTGAACTTACGCATTCACACATTTTGATGTTGTGAAGAAGCAGTGCACTCCCATAACCCTTTCCAAATAAGTCCTCTTTCATCACTCTGTCAGTGAATCTTGGTTTTTCCTAGCCTGGGGGTAGGTGAGGGGCTAAGAGTTGCATAAATACTTGTCAAGCCTTGTACAGATGGCCAGGACTTCTGTCCAGCTTGAGGAACAAGATCACCCACTCTTAGCCTTCTCAGCCTCAGTGGAAAAAAAGGGAGGGAAATCTCAAGCAATATTTTGATCCACTGAGTTGTTCTTATTTAGTTACTTTCGTGTTTAGACTTGGTCGGACAGTGTGTCAGTAATACAACCAGGCGTCTGGATTGCCCTGCTCTCATCATCTGCACCAAGACAGGACAGTGAAAATTAAAAAGCCACATTATCCTTCTCCATTTGCACAGTAACTTAAAGCTTATAACACGTTTTCACATTTACCGGCATACCTGACCCTATCATAACCTCGAGAGATAGAGAAGTTATGATCGTTTCCTGTATTTCTGATTTGGGTGATAAATTTCAGAATATGTAAGAAATGTGTCCCGGGCTCATGGAAGGCAGGACTCCTTGACTAGCTTGCCACCTGCAGGGAGGCACAAATAAAGACCCGATGAGAGAAGTGGCTTAAACAATTAATCCGGTTGCAACACAGTTGGGCTTCATCAGCCATGTCCTGCGATTGCTCTTTCCTCACTGGCTTTCCAAATCTGGGATTACTGGACTTCAGCTCCCTGGCCTCTTTTTCATATTTAAACTCAGGACCCCTATGAGTTTGTAATTTCAATTTAATGACCAATTTTCCCCTGTTCACCGTAACTCTCACTGTTCATAGTAACTCTTCCATTTTAGGGTTTTACTTTTTCAAGAAAATATAGTTGTATTGGGTATTTTTCATTAAAAGAAAACAATTCCTTTTCATTATGGCAATTTAATTCATAGTCTCACTTCCTAGATGTAAAACCATTGTTAACATCTTGGTTTATATTATTTTAGTCTTTTTTCTCTGCCCATATTACATTGTATACTACACATACATTTCTTTAAAAATTTTGATCATATTTTTATAACCAATTTTTTGTTTAAAATATATAACTTTTTACTTTACTAAATATTCTGACTCAATATTATCTTACCAAGAATAATAAAGAAAATTGCATCATCTTATCTCTATTGTTGTTTTTTTTCCCCAACATCTTTCTATGTGAATCCTCAACTAGCTGAATGATTATTTTAGCCGGGTTAGGTCACAAAAGTCGAGTTTCTGAATAGGGAGGAAATATTTTTTAAAAAACAAACAGGATTTTCATATAGATCATCAAATAAGTCTCTAGAAAGATGGTACCAATTCATACTCATCAAGGTGATTTGTCTGTTAAGCATTAGCCCTGATTTTTTTCTTCACTGAAAAACTCTACACTGATATTTATTATTTTCTCCATTAAATATTTAGATGAGAAAAGTGAAGTTTCTCCATGCCTATGGATGTCTCTGTGAAAACGTCATAGGGAATCAGACATTTTCCAGGCTTGGCTACTTTAGTCCGCCCTTCAGCCTTCTAGGCTCAATTTTTGGTGAGCCAGTCAGCTTTTTTTTTTTAAATGTGAAGTCTAGGGTGAATGTGGAGAACAACAGGTTTTCCCACAAAACTGCCATAGGTACAGAGCTGCAGTTCCTGCAGTCACCACTGAGTGTCAGGCAGGGAATAGTCTATCGCACATGTTTTTATTTTTTTATTTTTTCTGACTTGGAGTCTCTTTTACACGGAAATGTTCAATAAGAAAGCACATTCAATAAACATGCGATGAACTTTCTATTCCATTTTTCTTTAGATTTTGAGAAAAACCCAGTAATCTGATGCATTTCTGTCTATATGAAAAGAAAAAAATTTTTCTATTCACGAAAATGTCTCTCTTAGCTTCATGTCACCTTGTACGGTCACTTGCTTCAACCACTTTTCAAAGGTAAGTCTTCGTTGTAGTATTTATATTTGCAAGGAAGACACCATAAGCGAACCCTGGCTGAATCCAAATCACTGCCCAAACACTCCAAGTTAATAAAGTAAACTATCTAAAACTAAGTTACTCATTCAACTCCAGGTTTAGATTTGAAAGAACTATATATAATTTTGACCCCTTGTCACCACCCAAGGTTTTCCTATCAGGTTATATTCCCTGTCAGGCAGCCCATATAAAAACATGATTCAAATCTTTAAAAATATGGCTCACCACAGCAGTATAGTCAACAATTTCACAAATAACTTTTTTTCTGGTAGATGTAAGAACTCCAGTTATTTCCTGCTACTCAGAAATATTTTCTACCCAGTTCAACTTCTAATTTTGGATCAGAGAGGCTTAGAATTATGGACATTTTGGACAATTTGTTCTTTTAGAGACACTATACAAATTAAAACACTATGACCAAAGAGCCAAGCATTCTATAGAGTTAAATGCATTTACTATTTCTGTTTAACTCTGCAATATATGCAGATATATTTTTAGGGTTTATTAAGGTTTATTTTTACTAAGGTTTAGGGTTTTTAAGGTTTATTTTTTTACAGGTTGAAATTCTGTCTGCCTAAAAAAGGTATGTTGAAGTCCTAATCCCCTAGTACCTCAGTATGTGGCCTTATTTGAAAATAGAGTTATTATGGATATAATTAATTAAGATGAGGTCATAATGGAGTAGGGTGAACTCCTGATCTGGTGTGACTATGTCCTTTTAAGAAGATGGCCTGGTGAAGGCAGTCACACACAGGGAGAGAGCGCCATGTGAAGAAGGTGGACGCTAGAGTTAGGCTGCTCCAATCTGAAAAAGTGCCAGAGTCTGTTAGCAAACCACCAGAAGCCAGAAAGAGGCAAAGAAGGATTCCCCTACACCAGTGGTTCTCAACCTGTGGGTCACGACCCCTTTGTGATAATGAAAATACATCCTGCATATCATAGGCAAAAGGCCTATATGCCTCTGGCCAAAAAAAAGCTGTTTGAGACAAAGCAGTGAAAAGACTTTGTGCAGGCATACTTGTGAGAAATGGAGGCAGAATCCCCCTAAACGCCCCCCCCCACCTAAGGTTGGCCTGGTCGGTTGTGGGCATAAAAGCCCCCTGACTTAAGGCCCACATGGGAGCAGAGGTTTGCACACAAATTTCTGTATGCCCTAGAAGTTTCTTTATGCCTTGTTTTAAAGATCAAAGTTACTGCCTCCAAATAGCAAGGTCAGTAGCACAGATTTTCATACCATCTCTTTCCTCCATAGGCTCAGGCTTCATCAGATAAGAGCAACAGAAGTAATGGCTAACAACATGTTCTCCATTCAGTTATTGTAAACCAGGTTATGTTGAAAGGGTTATGCTAAAAGGTGTATGCTGGGTGGATTATCAGATTACTAGGGAGGAGCTAGTCCTTACAAGGTCCTTAGTCACAAGATGTTTGAATGGATTAATGAAGTCACTGATGTCCAATGTGCATGTGCAGAATGAAGTCACTGATGTCCAATGTGCATGTGCAGAGTAATGAATATTAATGAGGTCATTGCTGTATAGTGCGCATGTACAAGATTGACTATATAAACCGATGGTAAATAAAGAAAGCTCGCCATTTTGCCTGAGGGAGCAAACGGTCACCTTTATTTAAAATACAATTTCAATAAATGTGCTTATTCTTCAGGACATCGCTTTTCCATGAGACCCTAACAGCAACAGCATATCAAATATTTACATTATGATTCATAACAGTAGCAAAATTACAGTTATGAAGTAGCAACGAAAATAATTTTATGGTTGGGGGTCACCACAACATGAGGAACTGTATTAAAGGGTCACAGCATTAGGAAGGTTGAGAACCACTGCCCTAGACGGATTTGCAAGGGAGCATGGCTGTACCAGTATCTTGATTTCAGGATTCTAGCCTCCGACGATATGTTTTTGTCCTTTTAAGCCACCTCAGTTTGGGATACTTTTAAATGGCAGCCCCAGGAAACTAATAAACCTTTCTTTAGCAGTATGAATGCATTAAAACTGCTTAAAAATACTCGTTTATGCATTAGGGATAAGTTTGAAAATGTTAGTTCAAGTTTTCTGGGATTAATGATTTACCTTGTGTGATAAATACAAATAAACGTTTTTGGTATTTTACAAATAGCACTAAGTGACATTCTTCTCAAACTGCTAAGCAGTTTTGTAATGTTAGTCACAAATTAGTAAAGTAATGCAAATAATAACAAATTGATACAAAGTAATTAATGGAATTGTTTATGCGTTTTGTAATGACAGAACTCTGTTCTCTCAGAATGCCCTCGTCAGATGGCAGGAATCAATTCTAGAGAATGCCCGCAGGTCTGTCTGGGTTTGCCTGTCTCTGTGCTGACACATCTCTGAAGACAACCAAGGCCTTGTGTGGCCCTGAGGACTGACGCCTGTGAGAAGAGCCTAGATCAAGTGCAGAACTGGGATCATCACGTCTTGGCCATGTCTCAAGTGGAGATTTGGATTTAGGAGACTAAACTACTTCTGTTGAATGTAGATTAAAAAGCTGTGAATTAGGAAAATATTTCTGTGAGGTAAAACATTACCACCTGAGGTTCAAGAAATGGAATTTATTCACTATATATTTATTGAGCACTATGAAAAAAATATATAAATATTTTGCAGTTTTGGCTGGGGCTGGGCTTGAACCCGCCACCTCCAGTATATGGGGCTGGCACCCTACTCCTTGAGCCACAGGCACTGCCTGAAAACATTTTTGGCAACAAAAAGTAAAGCATTACAGTCACTGGCACTTACTGTTTGAGAACAAAAAAAAAAAAAAAGAAAAGAAAAAAAAAAAGAAAAAAAATTGACTGAGGGACAGACCTCTAGGGTAGCTGCACTCTGTGACTCATCTTCTGTCAGGAGCAGCCACATTTGCTCAACAAATACTTGATAATTTGCTGCCTAAAATTAGTTGTGAGGTATAATTAAAGGGTGGGGCTTCACTACAATGGTAGGTGGGAAGAAATTACTGATATTATTGCATCAACTCTATGCATTTTCAGTGTGTTGATACTCAAAAAGGATTTTAGTCAGACTCCATTTCTTGAAACCCAAATGATAAAATCTCAGACAGAATGACAAAAACACACAAAAAAGAGAACCTCAACCATATACTGTGAATATAAAATCCAACTTCCAAATTTTCCCTAGTGGAAAGATTGTAAGTGTAAAAGTTCTGGAATTTTTTCAAACAAAAAGCCAAAATAAATCCAAATTATTACTCTCATCATGAAGAACAACCATTAATGGAGGGTTTGGAACCCACTGCGTTTCCACTCAAGTGAACGAGGCTGGCTCATTCTTACCTCAGCCTTATCAGCAGGGGCTGATGTGAGCAAGGAACCTTGAGAAGACAGCGACTCACCCAGGTCCCACTGCTGGTAAATGCTCCCGGGCATTGGAGCAGGCATTTTGACTCCGGAGCCTGTGTGCATTTGTTGTGTGCCTACTGTGTGCCAAAACTACCATGGCCAATAAGACAGAGGACATGTGGGGGTTTGGAGCTTCTGTTCTAGCAAGTCTAACCATGGCAGTATAAATTGTTATTTCCTACTCCCAAGAATTTTTTTTTTTCTCCTCTCACTTAGTAAGCTGTCTCTTGTTACCAATGCATCATCACCAATTTTGCTAATGTGAGTAGTTTATGCAGTTAAAATATCAGGTGCTTGGGGAGCATAATTGTCTGTGGGCCCCTGCTGAAGAGTCGATGGCACTAAACCCCGGATCTAATTTGTTCAGACTACATACAGTTCATTCACAAAGCGAGAAGCACCATCTGACTAATGTTTTGCACATATCATTTCACTTCCAAATGTCAAGTACTATTTTTTTTAAACTGTAAAGTAGTTAACAACACACTAAAAATCCTTCAAATGTGTTACAGTTGAGGTATTCACATGCACAGAAGTTGTGGCAGCATCTTACTCACTTTTCACATGTTTGACAAACATGGTTTTACCAGCAAGTTGCAACTCACTCAAACTGACCTTAATTTTGAAAGGCTCACGCGCATTTCTCCACAATGGGTCTTTGTCCAGCGTACACAGAGTTACAGAATTCCTTTCTTCACAGAGGAGTTCTGCTCTCATTTAGGCCACTTTTAACCCTGAACTTGCCTTCCCCTTCTCAATGCTGTGCCTTCTCTTTTGTGATGAGTTCAAATCAGCCTTGGAAAGGCATGTCCAATCAAACCAGGCACTCTTTGCTCCTGGAAGCAACAACGTGCTCAAAAAAGGTTTCAGTTCTGGCCCAAACAGATCTACATTTTTATTAAAGTACTAAAATAGTAGATAATCACCGTCCTTAACCTGGCTCTGGTCCATGGTTTGTCTTCCAGTCCTTCTCAGTGGCATTCACTTGACTTACCAAGTGTCATTCCTTGCTCTTCCCCCTCTCGTTCCTCTCTCTAGGGTGGTTTTCCAGGTGGGGACCTCTGTGTTAGTAATCTGACTGTGAACGGTCAGTAGGAAGAGACCCAGGTAATTACACTTAAATCTGGAGATATATGTCAGAAACCTGGACAAGGATTCTGGAAAAGTCCCAGTTGTGAACAATACGGCATCACCCCCTCCCAGGGTCTATCCCATTCCCAGTAGCATTAAAGCCTCCACAGTGCTGAGGTACCTGCATTTGGACATAGCGACACCTGACTCTTAAAATTTCCCCCCAAGTTAGAGTGAAAATAGAAAAGGGAGTTATTTTTTCATAGAAGATCATACAAAGAGGTAAGGTTAATGAGATCGTTTTGCTCTTAGCGTCCACTTAGGACTAAGCACAGTCCATTGCCTAACAATTTAGCACATTTATTCTTTCAAGTCAAAGGGCACATCTGATCTGTCTTTATGCAAAGTTCTTACTGTGGGGCCGAGCGCACGCTGGCACTCCGTACCTGTGCCCGACTGACCACCCTACAACTGTTTGACTGAGGCTGCCAAGAAGGTTTGGCACACTTGTCCTCAATTAACAGATTGGATAGTTGCTAATTATCTGGATGAGAGATTTGGCTCCCTGAGCTTGCCTTTTCCAGCAAACAGGAAGAAAAGATTCCACCATAGTGTTTCTGAATTATTGGAATTTGTCCCCTGAGGCCTACCATGATGTCATACTGACATTTTTTCACAAGGAGCTTTTGAGCTGAATTTGGAGTTTAGAAAATTAACCTCGTGGATACAAAAATAAAATAAAATAAAATAAAAAAGACTTAGTGTTGAAAGAGCCATAAGTCTAAATCCTGTAATTGTGATAAAGACTTTAGCAATTCATGCTTTGGTAAATGCTATTCCCACGTTAGTCAATGATCTTTGTGGTTACCTACTGACAATGTGTGGGATGGCCGGTCCAGGACGTATTGTCAATGTAAGGACCCACCCTCATCAGCAATACAAACTCCCTTCACATTAGCACAACAAAATGGCATCACGAAAGGGACATTTTTAGTCAATATATAGAATGCATGGCACATAAATTAACATCATACAAAAGTTAACTAGAAATCCCATTTGCTTTTAATCTTTATTCCCAATTATTTTTGAAAACATAGAACTCATTTTGTTCCTAAGTAGAGTATAGGGATGAACATCTTTCCTCGATGACCAAGAATCTGGTTGAAGTCCAGAGCTTTCAATCTCAACAACAGTATTTATCACAGGTTATCACAATTGCGCTGAAGGATAAACGATTAGACTAAATGGATGTCGATTTCAGTCTTTCAAAGTTTTTTTCATTATATAAAACAAGAAAAAAAGAAAGTAACAAGAATAATAACAAAAACAAGAACAAAAACCGCAAACTAGGTAGACCGTTAATTCTCCAGTCAAACTTCCCAGGAGGGAGAATGCTGTGCTGCCTCCCAGCTGTGTGGCAACTACTTAGGTCGACCTACTGTATTTCAACACCTTCATCTGTGAGGTGGGGATGATAATAATTGTATCTATCACACAGGTTTGTTATGAGGATTAAATGAATAAACTACACATTATTAGAGCTATTTTAGTTTATTGATTGATTGATTGAAGTTCTAAACATACATAGGTGGCAAGGCAAGGTCCCCCATGTACGGTGACTTCAGTTTATACAAACTTTTGGAAAGTTGCTGGCAAATTCAGAGTCTAGCAGTTAATAATATCAACAAATATTATTTGTAAACTGTTCAAGATGAGCTTCTTAGTTAAATAAGGCTTGTGGGTGAACACTGAGAAACTATGCCCTGGGTTGACGTGCATTCTGCTTACAGGGGTGAGTGGTGCTCATCACTGCGGCTATTCAGACAGAAGAGAAATGATTGCCTTGAAAATTTTAAGGTTTAGATTAAAATTCTTGTGCCCCACATAATTTAAAAATCTCATATCTGGAAAATGTATTCGGGACAATTATTTTTGCCTCGGTTGGGCTCAGTAGGCTGTGTGCAGCTGGTGGGTGAGAAGGAAGGGTGTCTAGGGAGAGGTCGGTGTCAGGGCTTGGAGTAAACGACGGCAGGTGGTCTGGCTGGGAGACAGATGCTAAAGTCTCTCTTGACCTAGTATCCTGAGAAATCAGTACCCAGAACAGTTAGTCATGACTTTGAATGGACATTTGCTCCAGATTTGCTGAGGGTTCAGGTTTAAGGCAACAACTTGCAATGATAGCAGCGAAGAATGAGACCCTTTGCTGGATCAGTTAAGCAGGTGACTGTGTAAATCCGAAAAGATTAAGTGGCTTGCTAAATTCACCCAGATGACCCATGTAAAGGTAGGACCAAAGCCCTGGTTTCAAGACTTCGTGTCAAATGCTCTTTCAATTTCCTTCCAAGTAATTTTTTAGTTAGAGCTATGATAGTGCTTGTACCTCTTGAGGAAGATTTAATTAGGTGCTGATGTTTCAAACCTTGCCCATGTACTGCCTCACTCTTTAGTGAGGATGTGTGTGCATCTAGGTAGAAACTACTGACCTGGAACAGTGGAGCTTCAGACAAACAAATCAAGAACCACACTAGACAATGTGGGGAATCTGCAATATGCTTTTGTCCACTCCTGCTCTCTAGTTATACCACTTCTATTTCTCTGTACTGACAAAAGCAGAGGACACAATAAAACCTTCCTTCCTAATTGGCAAGTCACCCCCTGCACAAGAAGACAGTTGGGAGCCTGTCTCTGTATAATCTGGGTGGTGGGGGCAAAGGTGTTTCCAACCTTTCTTCATGAGTTATGATAATGAATGGCTTGAGCCTTCCCCTCCAGCAAAGACTGTCTTAATACCCAAACTACTTTCAGATTTATTGTGACAAGTGATACAGTACCATGTTCAAGGAGGAATTTTGGGATGCGTGCCTTGGAAACTTTTTTTTTGTTGCCCATCTGTTTTGCTTGTCGCAATTCCTGTTTGTTTAAGATGTACGTGTGCCAGAAATGTGGAAAGAATGTGTGTAGCGACAAGTGCTATCGAGCCATTTTCACACTGGACTTATGGGAAGCATGTGCTGCCCATCTGTGAAGTTCTCATTTTATGCAAATTTAGAAAATATATTCTTATGTCATGTTGCCTTAATGCCCAGGGGTAGATTGGAACATACACAAGGAGGAGAGAGGCAGGGAGGAAATAATCTCATACCCAGTGACAGGGTGGGCTTGTCAGGACTCAAGGAGGGTCTGAGACGCTGGCTATTTGTCAAAAGGTGGAAGCTAAAGGGAAATTGTCTTTGTGAAAGCATTGCCTGCAGTAAACAGTATATTTTTCAGATCAATTTTTAATCTATGAATGAGATTATGAGAGTCCCTATCTCAGGGATCTTTGAATGGTAGAGAGAGGACATCCTTCTGTGGGTGAGTGGGGGGGGGTCTTTCTTATCTTCTGGAACATTCTAGGTCAATGGTTGCAGTTATGCTCTGAGTTCTAAAGGAGAACATTTTAAAGGACATCAATAGTTTGTCAGGTCATTAAGTGTTCCTGAAGGATAACTCTTTGGACTTTTAGGGGTATAACTGAGGCCACATTTATCTCCATGTACCACCTGTTCAATAAGCATGGAAGTCTAACCTGGGAATAAGGAGATGGGGGGAAGAAATTGGAGAAAGCACTGGGGAAGTGAACGGGGCTAAAGAAGGTACCTGAATCTCTGACTGCTTGGTGGGCTGTCCTGAGACTAAGTTGGATGAAGGGCTGACTATGTTAAGAGAACTTGCTTCATTAGTGTCCTCATGCTCAGGGTGCTGGACGGAAACAACTCATACGTCATACCAGCATGACTAGAAATGCTTGAAATTTGTCTAAATGTAGACTCAGTCTTCAAGAAAATAACACAATATAAATCTGAATAAAAATGCAAGTTTTATATGACTAAGACAGTCAGGATGCTAAAAAAACAGATGGTAAAGGGGTCTCAGAAAAGGAGGTGACATGATGAGATGGGGTTAGTGGTAGAGTGGCTGGTGCTTGAAACTCAGAGAAGACTCCGGCATAGACCAAGGTGTGTTTCAGATCCTTAGAGTGAAGGCTAAAAAGTTAAAGCTGATGAACAGAGAGGAGGGTCAAGTGTGCCCAAGGGTCTGCTTCTCTCACTCCACTTCCTCAGCAATGCTCCACATCACTCCAGTGCCCAGTGGGGACCTGAGGGTTACAGCCATGCCCTTCCTATGTGGGCTTCTTGGGTCTTGACCTCACACTTATGGACTCCTTGTCACTCCCAGCCTGGCTGGCGACCATCATCTATTCTGCTGTTACAGGTTGTCTGGAGCTTCTCAACACAATGCCCTGGGTAAAAGTGGCCCCCTATGTGAGCTGCAGCAGTAAACCCCATGTGGGGAACACCCTGTCTTCCCCAGCTCCCTTTCCTTATATTCTCTGCCATTTTACCACACAACACTTCTTGAGTTTAGCTGGAGTAAGGACTCAAGGAATCCTCCAAAGTAACCTCTCTTGTGGTCACACCTCTGCTCCTAACCTAGCTTCTCTTACCCTTAGGTTCACAGTCTCTCCTTCCTTGGATTAGTTGTAAGAATCTCCTTCAAGTGACAGAAATCTCCACCCTCCTCTGTAAGACTGGTTCTCACTCAGGATTTATGCCTCATTCCTGTTGGTACATTACTCGAGCCTGAGGTCTTTGGTCTAAAGAAATGCTCTGGGGGATTTCAGCAGAGTGGTCTCTGGTGATTGGTGATACCTCAAGTTCAAAGCAAAGTTGTAAGTCCAGGATGGCTTTGGGCTTTCCAAAGCCAATCTTCTTAAGACCACCTTACTGGCAGGAATTTCTAGCTACTTTTTTCTTCTAGTACCCATTGAGAAATTATTTAAGCAAATGTGTGCATTTATATAACAAAATCAAATATTACTTCTCAAGACTGCATTCTAAACTTGTAGAAGAGTTAAGACATTTTCTGACTCCTGGCCTCATATTTGCAAGGTGCCTCTCTCAAAACAGTATCTTTTATTGTCATGCAGTACCTGGTTGCTTTATTTCATCTACTCAAACATTTCCTCTCTTATCCGTTCTAACCATTCTCTTTCAGACCCATCAGGAATTAAAATGACTGAATCCATCTGCTACTTGGTCTGCCCATTAACAAATATTTATTTGTTATTATAGATGTTGAGGGTAAAACTATGAACAAGTCACAAAGAGTCCTGCCCTTTAGAAACTTAAATTTCTGTGTTGAAAAGGGACAAGTAATATATTTAACAGATAAATATGAAAGAAAATGTTAGGAATAGTTCCATGCTCCGGAGAATATAAAATGTGGTAAGTGCCTGGGTTGTGGCTTTAGCTCAGGTGACCAACAGTGGCCACTCAGAGAAGGCAGCTTTTGAATTGTCACCTGAAGGCTGGTAAGGAGGCACCATGTGACAGCTAAGTGCAAAATCTTTCTGAGTAGAAGGAAGAGTAATGCAAAGACCTTGGGCTTAGGAATCAGCGTGGGGAGGCTGAAGGACAAGGTGACAAGTATAAAGGAGTGCTAGTCAATGAGATGAGGTGCAGAGGGGAAGAAAAGGAGGCCAGGGAGACATTCAGCAGCCACAGTGAGGCTGTTACTCCAGTAGGCTGTGGAAACAAGTATGGTCTTTACTCCTGTCCCAATGGGAAATCACTGAGGTTTGACAGTAGGAAGGGGCATGCTCTATTTAGAGTTTTGCTGAGATTACTCTTGGCACTGTGTGGACAGGGTTGGAAGGGGCAACACAAAAGGCAGAAAGATCATCCAGGAGACAGGAAGGAGGGAGAGAGTGGGAACCAGGACCATGGTGTAGCCATGGAAATGGGACAAGGTGATTGATTGGGGGAATCCACATGGCATGTGAGGGAAGCAAAGACTCCGGGATGCCCTCAGAGTCTTAACTGTGGATAGCACTGTGGCCTGAGTAACTGGTGGAGACTAGTGTTATCCCCCCAGCTGCCGGGCAAATAGATGGCAGGGTAGGATGGGCATGGAAAGTTCAAGAGGTTGTTTAGGTTGTGAGATGTGAAGTGCCCATTCATAAGCTTAGTAGAGGTATAATGTGGGCAGCTGGGTATAAAGACCCACAACTCAGAACATCTAGAAGTTGACAAGTTCAAAGTTCCCATAATTGAACTTCTTAGTATCCACTTCCTTTGCTGTACACAGTGACCCCCAAATAGCTTAAAAATTGCCCCTCATGAGAACTCAGTTAAATTCTTAGCAAGGTTCCTTTTTACTTGTTTAGAGAAGGGGAAAGAAAGGGTCACTTCATTCTTCCACTTTTGGTGATAAAGCGGTTGCTAGGCAACAGCAGCAGGCTGGGGATCGCTCAAGCCAGAAGTAGGTGTGAGGCTGCTGAGGGGCAGCTGGAGACAGGCACACTTGCTGAATGTTTTCCACTGTCATGTCCTGACTTTTCCACCGGCCCGCTGAGTTAGGCTAGAAATGGACTTGCTGCCTGAGAGTGGACCAACTAGCTCAGTGGCTGGCCCATGCCAGGAGTTCAGGCAACACCTGCTTACTCAATGGCACACCCTCAAAAAAAATTCTTTATATTGGATGTAGGGTAAATGACTTATTGCCATACAGATCATAGGGAGCTTTAATCATATTCAGAGTCTGTAACCAAGGGTGGAAATTTGCTGTTGTAATTGTTCATATGATTTATTATTATTTCACCCAGTGTATAATACACACTGTAGTCCAAGAGGCAGGGACACTGATGAAAGAGAAAGAAACTCTCCCCCCGCCCCCGATTTTTGGCAATTCTCAGCAAAGCTTAGCATTTAAAAATGCATCTTTAGTAAATTCCTTGAGAACTTCCACTGCCTCCCCACTAAGGAATTAAACATGAAACAGAAAATGGTCAGAAAATATGGTACATTCTTTGTTCATGTAATAAATAATATGTGCTGATAGAACCAAGTTTAGACTTTCTATGGTGCAAAATTTCCAAAGACAAATTCTTGTTTTTGCTCTATACTAGTGGTCCTCGAACTTTTTAAATAAGGGCCAGTTCACTGTCCCTCAGACCATTGGAGGGCCGGACTATGGGCCTGGGACAAGTTGGCTGCTACACAGGACAGGTAGCGGTGACAAAAACACCCAGCAGGCCGGATAAATGTCCTCGGCAGGCCGCATGTGGCCCGTGGGCTGTAGTTTGAGGATCCCTGCTAATGACCTTGAAATGGCACCATATTCCATCCACCTGTGTAAGCCAGTGGCCTCTGAATAATTCTTGATTCTTTCATGTTCCAACATCTAGTCCATCAGCAAATTTCAAAATCAAATGTGTTCATTGCTCTCCGTTTTTAGTCTCATAGTCCCCTTTCAAGCTGCCTTCTAAAGTCTCTTGCCTAGACTTTAGAAAGATCCTCCTAACTCATCTTGCATCCAAGGTGCCCACCACCTAATCCATTTTCTACACAGTAGTCAGTGATCATGATCGCTTGTGCTTCAGTTTCCTCATCTGTGGAATGAGAATAGTAATAGTACCTATCTTGAAAGGTTCTCGCGAGAATTACACAGGATAACGAAAGTAAAAAGCATTTAGAACAATACTTGATATAAACAATTTTAGTTGTTGCCGTTACCATAACTAAACCCTTAAAGTGCTTCCCCTCCTTATCTTGCTCTCTGTAATCTCCTTACTGTTATACATATAGTCAGAGAAAATTTTCAGGAATGTAAATCTGATCCTGTCATTTAAAACTCTTCTCAATACCTTCAGAGTAAATGCAAATTTCTTAGCCTGGTCTGTATCCAGGGCTTTTTGAGACCTACACTTTGCCTGCCTCTCTCACGGCACCTTATGGCTCAACTCCTCCCACTTGTCTGCATCACACACACACACAC